>NC_081139.1:30206132-30343632 GCF_958295425.1 Solea solea
CACGTCAATTCAAATACTTTTGTCCATATAGTGCATCTATAGTGCTGCAGGAACTACTCCTCACCAGCAGGGGTTGCTGTTTCTTTATGTTCATCTCTGTTGACATGGAAGTCAAGGTCACATGTTCAGCTGTGGCCTTAAATGCGTACTCTGTGTACTTTGATGGAAAGTATTTGTTAGTAGATATATTTCAGGGACATTTGGTTTTTCGATTGAATTGTTGTTGCCACTGTTTCATGTTGCCTCACACACACACACACACACACACACACACACACATGGTGACGATACTCAAGTCACTCATTTGCATATTTCTTCAGGAAAAAGTTGTGTTTATATTCTGTTCATGCAGAATTTGTCTATAAACCTTAAACCAGAGAGAACTTTGATTTTGACTCATGTTACAGAGTCTTGGAGGCGGAGCTTTAACCTGAGGTCCAACAGAAAGGGGCGGGCTTTGTCCCTCCAGTGTTCATGTTTACAGCAGAGTCACTATCATGTCTGTGTCTGCAGCCTCTTCATGTTATTTGATATAATGTGAATGTAAATGACTTTCTCATGGTTTTATGTGGTTTACACTTGAAGGTGTTTGTGGAAGACTTTTAAAAAAAGGTCAATGAAGTCTACTTTCTGGGAAATTGTCCTCATTTTTGACCGAAAAAGTGAAGAAAACTAACTCTAACATTGTCTTAAAAGAAGAGAATGACAACTTCATGTAAGCTTTAATAAACAGTAACAAACAACAGTTTGAATGAAATCCCTGCTGCTCCTGCTTCACTACTGCTGTGTTTAAAACACAAAGGTCAAATTCACTCTCTCTGTACTTACGTACTTACACTAACTCTTAGTTTGTTTCATGTCTTTTTCATTTGTTTCCATGTCTTGTCACTAGTTCTCCTGTCATCTTTCTTCCATGCAATCAACTCATTTCCCTCACCTGGTTTTCCATTGGCTCATTAGTCCCTCAGTGATTATATAGCAGCCCATTTTCAGATGGTCTTGTGTTGGTTTTTTGCTCCAGCATTTCTAGTTAGTCTTCTTGTTCTGATGTGTTTGCCTGTTTGTGACTGATTTCCTGCTTTTGGACTTAGTAATCTGCGTTTTCCTGCCTCGTTGTCGTGCTTTTGGGTTCTCCCTTGCCAAGGTGTCAATTCTTAAAGTCAGAGAAGACTCACTTTCATTTCTTTGCTTGTGATAAAGATCATTTCTTGATATTTTGCTCATTTCTTCATGCTTTTGTCAGAGTTTGAAGGAAAATGACGTTCCAGTCTGAAAGTGGCTACTTTGACGTTTTCTAACCAAACAAGATGTGCTGCTGTTTTTACAGTGTATGATACAGTGGATCTATAATCTGTGATGAAGTCAAACTACAAACAGCTGATGGACGCTCATCATGTGAGGCGCTCAGCTCTAGTCTGTGAGTAGCAGCAGCTCGTGGCTCGTCTGTTGTCTCTCTGTGTCTTTGTGTCCAATCATGAAGTCTGTCACTATTGTGCTGTCACAGCTTCACTGAGGAAACACTGATGTTTGTCTGACTGTGATTAGAACAACACTCTACTCACCACAGAGTCTCCAGTCTGTAGTCTGGACTCTTCTGAAGATCACACAGAGGCTTCACTGCTGAATCCTGCAGCTGGTTCCAGCTCAGGTCCAGGTCTCTCAGGTGTGAGGGGTTGGACTTCAGAGCTGAGACCAGAGAAGAACAGCTGATCTCTGTCAAACTGCAGCGACACAACCTGAATAAAGAATAAAACATGAGACTTTAGAACAATGTGTGTGTGTGTGTGTGTGTGTGTGTGTGACTGTGTGTGTGTGTGTGTGACTGTGTGTGTGTGTGTGACTGTGTGTGTGTGTGTGTGTGTGTGACTGTGTGTGTGTGTGTGTGACTGTGTGTGACTGTGTGTGTGTGTGAGACTGTGTGTGTGTGTGACTGTGTGTGCGTGTGTGTGTGTGACTGTGTCTGTGTGTGTGACTGTGTGTGTGTGTGTGTGTGTATGTGTGCATGTGTGTGTGTGTGACTGTGTGTGTGTGTTTGTGCGTGCGTGTGTGACTGTGTCTGTGTGTGAGTGTGTGTGTGTGTGTGTGTGTGTGTGTGTGTGTGTGTGTGACTGTGTGTGTGTGTGTGTGTAAGGAGTTTATTTTATTCATCAGTGAATAAAATGAGTTTAATGTAAATGAAATGAAAGTTTAAAAAAACAACAGCAGCTTCAGTCAGTGAACTCACCCCAGAGTCTCCAGTCTACAATGTGGACTCTCCAGTCCAGAACACAGCAGCTTCACTCCTGAATCCTGCAGCTGGTTCCGACTCAGGTTCAGTTTTCTCAGGTGTGAGGAGTTGGACTTCAGAGCTGAGACCAGAGAAGAACAGCTGATCTCTGTCAAACTGCAGCCCCTCAACCTGAATAAAGAATAAAAGTGTTTTGTTCAGCAGGTGAATTTTAATGTGTGAGTCAAATATCAGCTGTGAGGATGAAAATGTATCTGAACATTTTCTACAGTGTATTTAGAAAGCATGAGTCATGTGACTGTGAGACACACGAGTGTGTGAAGGTTCAGTTCAAGTGAACGTGAAGAATAAAGACGTTTGACGCAAAGAAACAGCAGCAAAATGACAAAGAAGTCACAGGTGAATTTCAACACAGCCTCACTTTTCACATCAAGTTCAACTCAATGAAATGAATCAATGATAAGAAGCAGAAACAGGTGGAGTCTGTGTGCAGGCTGTACACTGAGAGGTTCAATACTGCCCTCTACACTTCAAAGTCCTGAATCACACTTCTTCTCAACATCTTTACAATTCTATATTTTACACTTGATTTGATTCTTTGATTCATCTGTGTTTAGTAAACCAGCTTAAAGGTGCATTACCACCACCTTTATTGCTGCAAAGAATTCTGGGACACGGTCGTCCGCCAAACATACACCAGATGACGAGTCATGTGACAGTTGGGACACGCCCACGTCACGGTGCTGTGACACATGTTGACAACATCTGGACCATGAGTCCACACTTGGAGGATCCAGCCTTATGAACTGAGACACAGCTGATTTGAAGATGAGAGGAAGCTCCTGTTTGTTTGTAAACAGTCACAGCTGTGACATCATCAACAACACTCATTCTGATTGGCTACATGTGAACGTGTCAGAGGAGAAAGTGAAAAACATCAAGTTCAGTCAGAAAAGGTCAAAGCTGCGACTGACGTGAAAACTACAGCGACTGAAACACTTTAGAAAACAAAAAACACGTCAGCTGTGAAAAGATCCTGATTCTACATCTGAGGGAAGAAAAAGTGGAAACATGGAACAACCATCACTGATTCAACTCATGTGACAACATGAATGACTTTCAGTTGTGGATGAAACATCTGACATTTACAACAGTAACAGAGAGTCAGTGAACTCACCCCAGAGTCTCCAGTCTACAATGTGGACTCTCCAGTCCAGAACACAGCAGCTTCACTCCTGAATCCTGCAGCTCGTTCCGACTCAGGTCCAGTTTTCTCAGGTGTGAGGGGTTGGACTTCAGAGCTGAGACCAGAGAAGAACAGATGATCTTTGTCAAACTGCAGCGACTCAACCTGAATAAAGAATAAAAGATGAGACTTTAGACAAAGTTGCTGCTTGAAACCAGTAGTATTGTTATTATTATTAATATGATACTATAATTAAAGTTGATATCAGTCTAATGTTTATGTCTCATTAATAGAACATCAATAACATTGTAGTTGTATAAAAATGTCATAAGTCCTGTTTAAACTTAGAAGCTGACACAACTGTTATATTTCTGCTCCTGGTCTCTCTCTTCTGTCTCTACCTCACCTCCCTCTTTCACTTTCTCTCCCCCTCCTCTCCTCTGTCCTCCATTTTGTCCTTTCACCACAACCGGTCGAGGCAGATGCTGCACATGTTTGAGTCTGGTTCTGTCACAGATTTTCTCTCCACTGCCCCCTAGTGTTTGTTCATTGTGTGAACTGTTGGTTTCTCTTGTCTTTCTGTCTTATCATGAACAGAGACTTGAGAGAATGTTGTGATTTGGTGTTTTCATTCAGTTCAAAACAAGAATCACAACCAGCTGACAAATCTTCACATTCATCATTTAAAACATCTCCAGAAACAAACTGAGAAGAATGAGAAGAACTGACTTCTGTGTGTATTTGATAAACCAAACCATGAATCATCACTGACTGATGATGTTATTGATCATGTCTGAACTCACCGAGCCTTCCTGCAGTTCCTCACAGCTGGAATCAGTCTCTGTTTCCCCTGGACTGATGTTCTGTAGTTGTCCAGGTCCAACTCATCCAGAACCTCCTCAGACATCTGCAGCATGTAGGCCAGAGCTGAGCAGTGGATCTCAGAGAGTTTCTGTCTTCTGTTCTCTGACTTCATGAACTCTTGGATCTCCTGATGCACTGATTGGTTTTTCACCTCTGTCAGACAGTGGAAGATGTTGATGCTTCTGTCAGGTGAGATGTTCTTTGTGTTCATCTTCTTCAGGTTCTCAATGACCCTCTGGATGATTTCTGGACTGTTCTGAGTCTGACCCAGCAGACCTCCTAAGAGTCTGTGGTTGGACTCCAGACAGAGTCCATGAAGGAAGCGAACAAACAGGTCCAGGTGACCATTTTCACTTTGAAGGGATTTCTCCATGGCTGCTTTCAGGAACACATCCAGAGGAGTGTAACCACCATCATCATCATCATCTTCGTCATCAACTTTTTTTCTGAAGAAGCCCTGCAGGACCTTTTTCAGTGACTTTTTCTTACTGTAATTTTTTCTGAAGAAGTCCTGCAGTACCTCTGTCTTCCTGTTGGTGAAACAGTGGAACATGTAGACTGCAGCCAGAAACTCCTGAACGCTCAGATGAACAAAGCAGTAGACTGATTTCTGGAAGATCACGCTCTCTCTTCTGAAGATCTCTGTACAAACTCCTGAGTACACCGAGGACTCTGTCACACTTAGACCACACCGCTCCAGGTCTTCTTGGTAGAACATGATGTCTCCTTTCTGCAGATGTTCAAAGGCCAGCCTCCCCAGCTTCAGAAGAAAGTCCCCGTCGGCCTCCATCAGCTCCCGTGGACTCGTCTCATGTCCTTTATCGTACTTGTTCTTCTTCCTCTTGGTCTGAACCAGCAGGAAGTGTGAGTACAGGTCTGTCAGGGTCTTGGGCAGCTCTCCTCTCTGTTCTGTGGTCAACATGTGCTCCAGAACTGTAGCACTGATCCAGCAGAAGACTGGGACTTGACACATGATGTGGAGGCTCCTGGACGTCTTGATGTGTGAGATGATTCTGCTGGACAGATCTTCAGTTCTGGATCTCTTCCTGAAGTACTCGTCCTTCTGGTCGTCAGTGAAGCCTCGTACTTCTGTTACCCTGGCAACACATGTAGGAGGGATCTGATTGGCCGCCGCAGGTCGAGAAGTTATCCAGACGAGAGCCGAGGGAAGCAGATTCCCCTGGATGAGGTTGGTCAGCAGCACGTTGACTGATGACCTGTGTGTGGCTTCAGAAACCAGCAATCTGCTGCTGAAGTCCAGTGAGAGTCTGCTTTCATCCAGGCCGTCAAAGATGAACAAAGGTTTACAGACAGCGAGCTCCTCTGCTCTGACCTTCTCTAATGTTGGATGGAAAACATGGAGCAGCGTGAGAAGACTGTGCTGCTGATCTCTGATCAGGTTCAGCTCCCTGAACGAGAGCACAATCAGCAGATTCACATCCTGGTTTTCCAAACCCTCGGCCCAGTCCAGAGTGAACTTCTGCACCGAGAAGGTTTTTCCAACACCAGCGACGCCGTTGGTCAGGACGACTCTGATGCTCCCCTGCTGGTCAGGTAAGGCTTTAAAGATGTCACAGCACTTTATGGGAGTGTCCTGGACCGTCTTCTTCTTGGAGGTCGTCTCCAGCTGCATCACCTCATCACTCTGTCCCTCTGTGATGTAGAGCTCAGTGAAGATCCTGTTCAGGAGGGTTCTACTTCCTGTTCCTTCAGTTCCTTCAGTCACATGTTCAAATCTGCTCCTCAGACTGATCTTATGTTCATCTAGAACCTTCTGCAGACCAACATCTGCTGAAAGACAAGAGACAAAGAATGTGAGCAGCTGAGGATTATTTTCATCAGTGTCATGTTTTTCTTTGACGTTGTTGTTTTATGTTGTTTGTTGTCAAATGAAAAACTACATTTTCACTGTAATGACTTGAATAACTTTATTCTGAAAGACTGAATCATTCTAGAAGAACTGTGATGATTGTGAAGGAAAGAGTATCATCTGCATACAAGAGAACCATCATGAGAGAAAAGCAAGAAAATGAGGGGAAACCTTCATTTCTTCAACCTGCAGGGGGCAGCAGAGAGTTACACTCCATCATGGAGTTAACATGAGTCACATTTTTTTTCTCCTGTTTTTCCATTTCTAAAGTCTGCTAGTGCTGATGGGAGCTGCTCTCCTTATGAGTCTTACTCACGGATGCTCTGTGGTCCACGTCCTGTCCTGGGTCTTTTCCCACACTGGAGACAGCAGGAGTCTCCTGGTGGACCAGACTGGTCCCAGTATGAGGAGATGCAGCGCCTGCAGAACCGGTGACCGCAGCTGGTGGAGACTGGATCCTTCAGGACGTCCTGACACAGAGGACAGCGGGACGTCTGCTCGTCCACAGAAACAGCAAACTGGTCTCTGTGAAGACATTTCTTTATCACTGACATGTCGGGGACAAGTGGACATGTCTGTGTGAAGACATTTCTTTATCACTGACACGTCTGGGACAGGTAGACATGTGTCTGTGGAGACATTTCTTTATCACTGACACGTCAGGGACAGGTGGACATGTCTCTGTGGAGACATTTCTTTATCACTGACACGTTAGGGACAGGTGGACATGTGTCTGTGGAGACATTTCTTTATCACTGACACGTCGGGGACAGGCGGATATGTCTCTGTGGAGACATTTCTTTATCACTGAAACGTCAGGGACAGGCGGACATGTCTCTGGGGAGACATTTCTTTATCACTGACACGTCAGGGACAGGTGGACATGTCTCTGTGAAGACATTTCTTTATCACTGACATGTCGGGGACAGGTTGGCATGTCTCTGTGAAGAAATTTGTTTATTACTGACACGTCAGGGACAGGTGGACATGTCTCTGTGGAGACACTTCTTTATCACTGACACGTCGGGGACAGGTGGACATGTCTCTGTGGAGACATTTCTTTATCACTGACACGTCGGGGACAGGTGGACATGTCTCTGTGGAGACATTTCTTTATCACTGACACGTCGGGGACAGGTGGACATGTGTCTGTGGAGACATTTCTTTATCACTGACACGTCAGGGACAGGTGGACATGTCTCTGTGGAGACATTTCTTTATCACTGACACGTCAGGGACAGGTGGACATGTCTCTGTGAAGACATCCTTACAGCTTTGTCTCACAGTGGTTCTGATGGACTGTTGTAAAGGTCTAACCCTGAGGCTCATCCTCACACTCTCTCTGACTCGTCAATGGTTTGACTCATTGATCCGTTTCATCAGATTCTGAATCAGTTCAGTTCAGTCTGTTGCTCACACACACATTTAGTTCTTCTTCCTTCACAAAAGTCCAGTCAAATTCAATTTGAACCACAAATAAAAGAAATGAGCTGTTGATGTGAAGCTGCTTTCAGAGCTGCTCTGAAGTTTGGACGTTTCCCTCCAACAGATGGAGGTTATTTCTTATCTTAATTCAAGAGCATATCATATTGATTTGAGAGCATTATTTATTGAGTCTCTTACTTTGTCTCTGAGGCTCCAGGTTCATGACTGAAGTTTAAAGGATGGTCCATAGACCAGTCACTCTTCACAGACAGACCGCTGGGTCCTGGAGACTCTGCTCTCTGTCTCTGGTTCTGACCTCTGCAAACACAAACATCACATGATCACTGATGATGGTCTTTGTTTAGACACTTTGATCACAAAGCAGCCTCAGTGTCAGTGTGACCTCCAGAGTCTGGAGTGAAGGGAATGATTTCAGGTTTACAGCCTGTGGTCGCTGATCTTTGTGTAAAGACTGATCCTCTACAGCAGCGGTCCTCAACCCCCGGGCCGCGGACCGGTTTGATGTCAGACAATATTTTCAGGACCGGCCTTTAATACAAAAATAAATAAATAAATAAAAAATAAAATGATACAACCGGCATAAAAACTGGTCTTTTGTGAATATAATAATAAACGTGAATCCACTGTGTATCTGTGTATGTGGCCCTGCGATGGACTGGCCAACTGTCCAGGGTGTACCCCGCCTATCGCCCGATGTAGCTGAGATTGGCACAGCCCCCCCCCCCGCGACCCTCTGGTGGAGGATAGAGCGGTAGATGATGACTGACTGACTGATCAATTGCAGTAATCAGGTTTAGCCAGAGCCGGCCCTGGGCATAGGCAGTATAGGCAAATGCTAGGGGCGCCGTCATCCGCAGGGGGCGCCGAAAACGAAAAAAAAATAAAAAAAAATAAAAAATAAATGTGTGTGTATCTATATATATATATAGGGATGTAACGATTACCGGTATGACGATAAACCGCGGTAAAATTCCCGACGGTTATCATACCGTTTCAAATTTTAATTATCGTTAAAACCGTGATTGATTACCGCAACTGATTACCGAAAAACTCACAGTGATACTGCTCATTTCCTGGAGAAGCAGCAGCACCTGAACGGCACTCGCTCAAGCGGGCGCGCATGCGCAGTTTGCACTGTCTGTCCAGCGACAACACGGCTGAAGCCACCTGCGCTCCAGAGATTACCCCCCGTAAGATCAGAAATCTGGGCATATTTTGTATTTTTAAAGGATGTTGAGAGTAAAATAATTGAAGACAATAAATCCTTGTGCAGAAAATGCAAAAAAAAAATCTCCGCGAACTTCGCGGCGCGAAGCCACTTCCAATATGATGAGCCATCTCCGTGACCACCACACACAACTTTTCAGCGGGTAAGTCAACAAAAACGGGATTTCGGAATAGTGGGAAACGTCATGGTTTGTCTCGCGAAAGCGAGTAGTGTGCAGACGACAGGTACCGTAGCAGACCAAAATGTGTTTGTTTCTGTGTTTTTTTATTTAATTTTTATGCTGTGTACGACTGCTGCTACTTAATTATTATCCGACACAGAGTGAGGACCTGTGTGTGTGTGTGTGTGTGTCAGTCAGTCAGATGATAATTATTATTAATAATAATAATAATAATAATAATAATAATAATGATAATAATAATAATAATCATATAATATAAAATATCTTTTTTTAAATAAAACTTGGTTAAAAGATTTCAGTGTGTGTGTGTTCAGTACTTTTGGAAAATGTTGAACACATCTAACAATACCGTGATAATATTGATAACCGTGATAATTTTGGTCACGATAACCGTGATATGAAATTTTCATATCGTTACATCTCTATATATATATATGTAAATACTACTTCTGTCTTCTGCCATTATTACTATTATTTCGAAATATTATATAAGCCCACAGCAACATAAATTCATCAGGGACGTTTGGAAACTTAACGTTAGGCCTGTTCAGGTGTTATTTTACAGGTGTCTTTCCTGCTTGTATGTCAGTTAAAATGCTTTTAGTTGTCCGTCCCCTTTGTAATAGGGTGGTTGTAAGCCTTTGGTTTTATGTGTCACAGTTTATGTTTGTTAAAGTTTACATCAGTGTTAAAGTGCAGTTAAAGTGTATTACTGTTACTATTTCATACCTTAGCTTTCCCATATCATTCATAGGCTATATATACAAATATATATTCATTTCACTGCACTTTACTGGTTTTTGCACTCTGGTTAGACTGAATTGCATTGCAATGACAATAAAGTTGAATGAATCTCATCACATTTTCATTATTAGTCTATATTAGTCTCATGTGTAGCACACCAAGCATCTGTTTTTTTATTCAAATGTAACATGCAGTCGTCACATATACTTCTCTTCTCTCTTCAGATGCACTTTTAAAATATTTCAGTACCACCCCCAGTGACACAGCATCAGGTGCTGCTGTCCCGTCTACCTCTGCACAGCCTAGTGACACAGCATCAGGACTAAAGGCTGCACCTATAGACCCTGCTGACTGGCCATCTCTTACAGACAAAGTAAGAAGAGAGTTAGTTCACAGAGGACCATTTCAAACAAAAAACAGTTACACATTTCCCCAAAACAACGATGGGAGAAGGTGTCAACAACATGACTTTTTTAAAAGAGTCTTAGTTAATGGGGAAAAATCAAAAGGAGCTGGCTGATGTACTCCAAAAAGAATGATAGCTTGCACTGTTTTTATTTGCACTGATATTTTTTACTCAAAGAAATAAAATCTTGAATACAAACGTGCAGTTTCTTTGTGATTGTATGAAAGTTCATTGTGAAATTGACTGCTGCGATGCAAGGGGGCGCCAGCTAAAATCTTGCCTAGGGCACCAAATTACTCAGGGCCGGCACTGGGTTTAGCAGAGATAACTTGGTATGTTTACTTTTATAAGAAAGGGGAGGGGGCTAATTCAAAAACCTGCCTGGTCAGGTGACAAGACCAGCGTCGTGTAACTTGCGTCCTCGGGGTTCTACACCTGGCGGGACGAGCAGGCATCGGCAGCAGACGGGACCCTAACTTGGAAGCAACTGGACTCCAAGTGGAACGGTTAGTATGATGAGTAACTGTTAGCCTAGTTATCTTTGTGGGAATTGTTAATAATCGAAAGCTTGTGGATTATTTGTTGGCGCAGCTTTTTGTTTTTTTGAACGTGTGCATCGAGTTAATAGTACTTATTGCTAACACTAGCTAATGTTAACTCAAAGAAGAGTCAGCTGAATGTTAATGTTCGCTTCGTGTCCTCAGTCTGAGGACGGCTCACATACCGGCGAGTGTGCGCGACTGTATAATTTCTATAACCGTGATTTTACGCAATAGAAAAGCGATTCTACCGCTGTCTGGGTAAAGAAGTGTAGCAGGCGCTATGGAGGAGGTTACGTTGCGAACACCGCGAGCTGCTTGCAGCGCGTTGATCCGCTTGACCCGTCCTTGGCCGCTCTTTTTCCCTCTCACTCACTCTCACGCACACGCTCGTTAACATGTCAGTTTTCTCTGTAACATCGGCGTCTTATTGTATTTAACAGTGACTTTGTTGAACTAAACATGTTCTCGTTTTCTATTGTTACAGATCCCTGTGGTGTGAGGAAGCTTTGGAAGTGTAAGTATTGTGAGTTTATCTGTGATAAAAGGGGTCACCTTTTAAAACATTATCGTTTCAAACACGATCAAATAAAAGTGAAACTGCTCAAGTAACCTTTCACTGTCAGTCATGTGATTTTTCTGCACCCTGCACAGAAGCGATCTTTCTCACTCACTTGCACAGTACACATTTAAAGGTAAATCACAGAGTCCAGTGTAACCGTCACACACATGTGTATTCTACATTGAATGCACACAGAAGTAAGGAACACAGAACACACAACTGGAAGATGTTCAGGCCAGAAATAGTCTCTAGTAGTGTAACTCATTGAGTGTGTAACTCTTTATTTATCAGGTGTTCATGGAGTTCAGCAGGATCGTGGGCAAGAACCTCAAGCAGGACTTTTATGAGAACATCGATGGGCACAGTCCTCGTCTCCTGGAGTTATTTGGATCCAAGAGAGGGAATGTTGGACAGTTGTTGACACAGATTTCACAACAGACCAATGTAGGTCCATAGACATTTTGTACTTGGCATTGTTTTTCACAGGTTTTGAAAAACATCATATCACAATGATTAACTCTATTGGTTGTATAATTGAATCCAAACATTGCTTGGTTTGTTTAAGCTTTCTTATAGATCATTATTTCTTTTTCATTTTAGCTATCTAACTTGTGTTACTGTGTTTAATTCCCAAAAGACTCCAGAGCCAACTGCGCTCCGGACACAGGTGCTCAGAGGGCTTCCTATCATCCTTGGGGACAACCCCACAAACTTCTTTAAAGCAGGCTTTGTAAGTAAGCTCTTGCTTTCTTATCATTTTTGCCATGACACGCTTATATTGATGAAACTTGTTTTTCAAATGACAACTCTAATGTAATGATTGTGCTCTTCTGTTACTCTTTATTAAGGAATCTGATGATGATGATGATTCTTTTCGTGACCTTGACATTGGGACACTTGTCATTGAGCGTGAAGGTGCTGTGCACACATCTTCCCAGCATCTCAGTCCAGCCTCGTTGCAAATCATCATTGAGGGAGAAGTTGTGATGGACCATAGACCATGTAATGTAATGTAATGTAATGTAATGTAATGTAATGATGGACAACATTCAAAATCTGCCGACAGCAATGTGCATTCTGTTTGGACTCACGTATGCACTCCATCTTAACTACCCCAAGACTATGAAGCTCACATTTCAGTTCATCCAACAGGTTTTGCTCTCATTAGACCTAAAGCCAAAGCTACAGCGTTTGAAAAATCAGCTTGAAATGTAAAGACATGTCAATTCTGCTGTTGACTCATTTTTTTTGCCGCACCAGTAAAACAATTTCTGACGTGTGGGGAAAACCTTTATATTTTCTGTAAAGCAAGCAGATGAACAGACACACACGTACAACGCAGACACACACGTACAACACACACAAACAACACTGACACACACTTAAATGCTGTAGGAAGCGTGCTGAAGGATGGGAAAATTGGACAACTGAAGACAGAAGACATTATTGTTTCAGTTCTTCATCAGTCTATGTTGATGGAATTAGATATTGTTCTGATATGATGGCCTGTTGGTTCATGCTCTGGTCTCCCTTCATTTAGGAAGAGGAAACAGATCCTGTTTATTTGTAGTTTCTTGTAGGGGTGGGCGGTATACCGGTGTCATAGTCAGCACCGGTGTGACATTGCGCCATGATATGGATTTTGCAATACCGTCAATACCGTGATAAATCAATTGAGCGCCAATAATCTCCTAATTCTAAATAATAATGCATTACAATTTCTTCAAACGTTCAGTGGTCTGAATATCTGCCCTTATATACTGTATATCTTGTTGCAAATAAAAAAGTAAAACATATTCGCTGGTAAAAGGGGAGTGGCCATTAAATTAGCGTAACGAGCACTTGCCAGAGCTGTACACGGAGGTACGGGACAGAGTAATGAACGAAATTCGCCACCTTGACGCCTACTCGGCCACTTCTGATTTATGGTCCAGCCGGACTACTGAGCCATACATTAGCCTCACCATCCACTTCATTGACAATGACTGGAAGTTGCGCAGCAGATGCCTCCAGACCGCCTTCTTCCCCGAAGACCACACCGGAGCAATAATTGCGTTAGGCCTGAAGGATGCACTTTCTGACTGGTGCTTGGATGAAGCGCGTCTGATGTGCATGACAACTGACAGCGGTGCAAACATGGTGCGCGCTCTGGAAATTAATAAATATACGAGACTCGCATGTTTTGGACACAGACTGCACAACACTATTGGTAAGTTACACTATGTAAACCTAACATTTCATATTCAGAAAATTTCTGTTTGTATTAAAAAAAGAAAACAAAAACAAATTTAAGGCGACCACATTAGTATTGTATTGTTCGTTGTTAGTATTGTTTAGCCGTGATTCCTCTGGGGACCGGATCAGAAAGGAAAAAAACTACAAATATCAGATTAGAATATTATTAAAAAATATGTACTCCTCCCAAAACCTACCAAAAAAAGTAATACCGTGATATTATACCGTCACCGTTCAAAAGATGAAAAATACCGTGATATTAATTTTAGGTCATATCGCCCACCCCTAGTTTCTTGTACATTTGAGTGAGGGTTTCCTGTGGATTTTGTTTGTTTATGGATTTAACACTTTAATCTCAGGGGACATCCATGTTTTTTTCTTGTACATTTGTGACACATTCAACATCCACACAAATAACAGACAGACAGGGACAACACCAACACACGTAAACAACACAGACACGCACAACACCAACACGCACAACACACACGTAAACAACACAGACACGTACAACACCAACACGCACAACACACACGTAAACAACACAGACACGTACAACACCAACACGCACAACACACGTAAACAACACAGACACGCACAACACCAACACGCACAACACACACGTAAACAACACAGACACGTACAACACCAACACGCACAACACACGTAAACAACACAGACACGCACAACACACACGTAAACAACACAGACACGTACAACACCAACACGCACAACACACGTAAACAACACAGACACGTACAACACCAACACGCACAACACACACGTAAACAACACAGACGCGTACAACACACACGTAAACAACACAGACACGTAGAACACCAACATGCATAACACACACGTAAACAACACAGACACGTAGAACACCAACATGCACAACACACGTAAACAACACAGACACGTACAACACCAACACCAACACGCACAACACACGTAAACAACACAGACACGTACAACACCAACACCAACACGCACAACACACGTAAACAACACAAACACGTACAACACCAACACCAACACGCACAACACACGTAAACAACACAGACACGTACAACACCAACACGCACAACACACACGTAAACAACACAGACGCGTACAACACACACGTAAACAACACAGACGCGTACAACACACACGTAAACAACACAGACACGTAGAACACCAACATGCATAACACACACGTAAACAACACAGACACGTAGAACACCAACATGCATAACACACACGTAAACAACACAGACACGTAGAACACCAACATGCATAACACACACGTAAACAACACAAACACGTACAACACCAACACCAACACGCACAACACACGTAAACAACACAGACACGTACAACACCAACACGCACAACACACACGTAAACAACACAGACGCGTACAACACACACGTAAACAACACAGACACGTACAACACACACGTAAACAACACAGACACGCACAACACACACGTAAACAACACAGACACAACACCAACACACATAACACACACGTAAACAACACAAACACATACAACACCCACACATATAGTTGTTGTTTCAATTATTTGAATACGTTTGTCATAACAAGATGTTTTTTTTACCTTTTTTCTGAACAAAATAAAATGCATTGGAGCATTAAAAGGTGTTTCTTTTTTCCATCCAATTTAATTAAAACTATGTTTTATACCATATTAAAAAAAATCAAAAGCTAATTAAAGTAGAGGAAAATACAGTAATTGTAATAAATGATGAGTAGCAATAATATGTCATAATAGTTTTATTTAATGATTTACAGTGAGTAAACACTATGATAAATATAAGTACTAAACATAAGGTTTTATGTTAATACAACTTAACATGTTAAGTTTCAGCTTGTGTAAAAACTAAAGTGGTATAGGGCAACAGGTTGCCACACGATTTGCGAGTAAAGTCAACTAATTCGGGTTAAGAGTGTGTGATGTTCTCTTGTTGTCAGTGCATGAGTCTCTTACTTTGTCTCTGAGGCTCCAGGTTCATGACTGAAGGTTAAAGGTGGGTTCATAGACTGGTCACTCTTCACAGACAGACCGCTGGGTCCTGGAGACTCTGCTCTGTCCTCGTCTTCCTCCACACAACCACTCATCTGCTGGACTTCAGTCATTCTGAGACACACACACACACACACAGGTTGATCACAGATTTACTGATGCAGAAATGGAGAAGATGTGTGTCTCTACCTCATCTCCCTCTTGTCCTTTCTCTCCCCCCTTTCTGTCCCCCATTTTCCTTTCACCCCAACCGAGGCAGATGACTGCACATCGCTGAGTCTGGTTCTGTCAGAGATTTCTTCTTCTGTTAAGAGGGAGTTTTTTCTCTCCACTGATGCCTAGTGTTTGCTCATTGTGTGAACTGTTGTGTTTCTCTGCTCTCCTTGATGTTGTCGATGTACAGACCTGAGATCATGTATGTTAAGATTTGGCGCTATACAAATAAAATTCAATTGAATAAACTGTCCCAATATACAGATTTACAGAGAATAACTTGTTTTATAGTGTAAAGTGTAAACCTCATATATAAAAAGCACGTCTTCTCTTTGTTGTTGTCATGAGTTTGTGCAAATGAGCTCCTCACTGACTTATCACTGCTCCACTGAAAGCATCATATTGAAAGCACTTTAAAGAGTTACCTCTCAGTTTGAGTGGAAAATCTCCTTCATGTTTCCTGGAGGACGTCTGATGTGGATCTGTGTTCAGTCCAGTGATCACACGAGAGAAAACTGTAACACATCAGGAGTTTTCTGTCAGAGAAGGTGTTTTATGAAACCTGCTGTTCATGTCACTTACATATTTGTGCCAGTAGATGGTGCTAGGCTACTCTGTATGTGACTGAAGGGCTGTTGTCTGCATTCAAGTCAGCTGATGAGCTCAGTTTTGAGAGCAAAAGTCCAATTAGATCCTGGATTACTTATTAACTGCATATTTGTTCATCAAGGACATCAAAAAGTACTAAGTACAATTACATTTCAATCATAAATGTGGATTTGATACCACTTCAAAAAAAGAATAACCTCAGTTTTGTTCAAGTCAACTTTGACCCTGGATTACTCCAAAAGTTCCAAGACAGTCTGGCTGCAGACCTGCACTGTGAGGTCTCCTGCACGGTCAGAACTGGAAGTTGATTCGAAGCCTTTCAAAATAAAAGCGAACATACCGGAAGCACGTATTTTTCGTTCCCCATGAGAAGTGTGGAGACGACGAGGTGAGTAAAAGTCAAGTGACAACAACTTTGTGTCATACGAAGAAACAGAAACAGTCTTTATTCACTAGAACGTTATGTTGCACACTATATATTGACTATATAAAGTTATATTAATTTGAAAGAATTGGGTTTTGGACTTTTGGGTAGTTTTTAGCGTTGTTATCGTATCGATAGTGCTCACTTAAATGTGCCATTTTCCTACTCAAAGACCAAGAAAACTGAGTTATATCATATAGTTTTTATATCATTTTGTTTTACTTATTACGACATTATTTGTCTCTTACAGATGCATATTTCAATCTTAAGTACCGACACTACGCTGCACGTTGAACGCTGCACGTCATGCTGCAAGCGATTTCACTGCCCCCTTGTGCCTAAAAGTGACACCAACACAATTGTCCAAGCTGCAGAGCCACTTAGAGGCACATAGGAAAGGTGGCATTTTATTTAAAGGTAAGCATAATGTATTTGTCTGTGTGTTTGTACTCATAAGTATGAGCCAACGCTACTAACTTCTGACAGGTTGTGGTTTGGCTGGTAAAAGGGGAAAAGGAAAATGAAGGGAATGTAAGTTGCAGTGAAGAACACCTGACACCTCACCTCACAGTTTTAGTCACTTTCAAAAATGAAAAGTTTAGAATCAGATTCTCTGCTCTGCAAGTCAACATTGATGTGAGTTATGTGAGCCAAAAAAATAATAATAATAATGATCAAAACAAATAAATAAAATAAAAAGACATTTGAAAGTGTGTTTTGTGTCTACTGTTTTCTCTTGTAACAGAGGTTATTGGTTATGTGGGTCATGTAACTAGGTATTCAGTCATTCACTTTGAATACACAAAGCTAAGTTCATTTAAAATCATCAACCCTCACACCCTCCACTGGCAAATCCATGTGGTCCACAAGGTAAGAACATAGCACAAACAATATTAAGCAATTATTCAATGAATTATGAGTAGGGCTGTAACAATATGCAATATGAAAGCGAAATCGCGACACTCAGATGCACGATCCTGTGTCGCGGTGTGAGAAGGCAGAATCGTGACACACCCCTTCCAACTCCCAGAGTGATCCCTCCCGTTCAGATCCAATGAATCATGTGACGCCTGCCTGCAAAAGTTGAGCTAGTTGAAGAAGAACGTGAGGAAACATGGCAACCAACCCAGAAATAGCGGATCCTCCCTCTTCATTTCAGTCAGCAGTATGGCAACATTTGGGCTACATGGTGGAGATAAAGGACGGCAATGGTGTAGTCGACAAGACCCACACAATTTGCTGTAAGTGCTTTAAGTGACAACAGATAACGGCAGAAACATTGCCAATGCTGTCGAAGCGGCCGGATTTTCACCGCATATACGTTAATCTGGCTGCGCAGAGAGCGATGGGCGTTCACCAGATGTCCCGACTCCTCGGCAGAGTGAGGAAAGTTGTCACGTTTTTCCACCGCAGCACAACAGCTGCAGCTGTGTTGAAGGAGAAACAGGTGATGCTACAGCTGCCCTTACACAAGCTGGTCACTGCAGGTGACATTGTCACAGCACAGAGAGCAAGCCTCCTCTTCTGAAGAAGAAGAAGAAGAAGAAGAAGAAGAATGTTCAACTCCCTTAAATCAAGTTTGCTTTTCTTAAGAGAAAGAAGTTGTTTACTTGTTTCATGTTTACTTACTTGATGTGTGGTTTGCAGCACAGGCAGTAAGCCTCAGTTACCTCAGTGTGAAACACTAGCCATTTCATTTACTTTGTAAATGTAAGAGAACTTGATTGAAGAAGAATTTTCAACATGCTCCAATCATCTCCACAGTGGAGTTTAGTTCTGTTTGTTTTTCAACAGTATTTTGTTACAAAGAAAACACAAGTGTTATAGCTTTGGCTATTTATGGCTATTTATATTGTTAAGAATTTGCATAGTTAATCTTGTTCTTTGGTGTTCAGTTTATAAAGGTTTTTTCAACTCCCCCAAAAATAAATAAATAAATTGTGATACAAATCGAACCGTGGGTTTGGTGTATCGTTACAGCCCTAATTATGAGGTGTTACAATTGCAAACACACATAAGACATGCCTATATAAAACAATGAGTAAATCAATATGTAAATGGGTCCAACAGTGCAGGGGGCTACATTTTCAATGCTAAATAATGGTATAAAAGAACAGTCAGCAATAGGTTGGAGTGTAGATGCATTATGCCATCACACATTAAGGTGTATTTACAGAGATTTATTGTTTCAAAATTCATTTGTAGTGCACACTAAACTAACAGCTGTCCTTTTTACGAATTAAATTAAAATACTGGAGTAAAATAATGCATGTTTTGAGGAGGCTAATAATGTTTTAAGGGGATCATAACAATAGCTGTACATCTAGTTTGCCCTGATTATCTGTAGAATAACCCTAGTGGGTCATAACGTTTTGTATTTTATTTTTTTTATATAATATTTTGTTTGTTTTTTATCTTTATTATTATCCTGCGTTTTTTCACCTTATCCAGTTGAACTGGAAAGATATACAGTTTTTTTTAAATCTCTTCAATTAAACACATGGCTACACATTAACATATTTACATTGTATACATAAAATAAAGAGCCAAGAAATAAACATCGGGAACGAAAAATACGTGCTTCCGGTATGCTCGCTTTTATTTTGAAAAGCTTCCGGTCCTGACAGTAGAGGAGACCTCCCAGTGCAGGTCTGCAACGAAAGGTCCTGACAGTGCAGGTCTGCAGCCAGACCCCTCTCAAAAGTTCACAGTAAAAGTACTTCATCCGACTTTAGTGCATTAAGCACTTATAGTACTTGTAGTACTTATAGTACTTAAAGCTACTAAATCAAGTCATTATTTTGATGATAATATGAATATATGACATTATTATTTCACTTTTAATCCAAATGATCATTTACAATCGTTCATTTAATCTCATTTAACATTGTGTTCGCGTTTGACGGGACTTTATGTTTCGGTTTGGACGCTTGAGTAGAATTGACATAAAGAAGAAAACATGACGTCACATTTAGGAAAAACAAAAGACGACTGACTGGAGTTATGACAGGCTGGAAGTTTCCATTCTAATCTGTCAGGATTAAGCAGTACATATACTTCATGACTGTACTTAAGTACACATTCCACGTATTTGTACCTGACTTTGTTATTTCTAGCAACTTTGACTACATTTTATATCAGAAATGATTTTTGATACTCAAGTAGAGTAAATGTCAAACTTTAAGACTTTTACTCAAGTCTCACTTTAAGGTACTTGACTCACACGCACTAAATCATCATATATCATCATATATCATCATATATCATCATATATATTATCATCATAATCACGTCAACACTCACCAGTCTGTCCTCGTGCTGCGCAGTTCAAATGGCGACTGAAGCAAAGTTACAGAATAGTTACTTTCACTTTCTCTTACAGGAAATGAGTCGAGCAGGAAATAAAGAGGCAGCGCGAGAGTTCTACATCTATGTTTGTGGACTTGAATTTATTATTTACACTTATTGTTCCTAACAGTATGATCATAAGTCTGCGGGTTTTCTGGCCTGAATTGATTTGAATATTTTCTGATCGTTCTATGAATATCATATATTTAATAGAATGATAACAGTGAATTGAACACATACTACTCTAAGGTGTAAAATAGTATCAGACAAAAAACATCCAACATAATGAATGAAATATCATTGAAATAAGAGGAACATTCAATCAATAAATCCCTTCAATGTAACTGGGATTAAAGGCTTTAATGAACAAAAGGTGTTTAGAACACTTGTAATCATTGGTAGCAACTATAGGTGAGAAGAAAAGTGCAATTATTGGTGTTTGAACATCGTTGGTTTGAAATAAGTGAGCAAAGATGCTTCAGAAACGTTCCATTTCAATCAACTCTGCGTCCTATTTTGATTCACTTGGCTCCAGCGTCTGCTCAACAACTATCACTGTCAGTGGGTCAAAACAGCAGAAAACCCGCGCACCACTGCCACCGTGTGGCAGACATGTGAAGTGCGAGTAACACGACAAAACAAACAGGCAAACATGTTGATACCATGGATGTATTAGAACAACTGGATAGAGCTCCGCCCCTTTGCCTCCGTTCATTCCTATGGAGTTCTTTTGGATTGTTTTTTGAATGATTTATTGAACAAAATAATGTAGAAACAACAAGGCTCACATCTTTGTTTAAACCTTTCAAAGGAGCAGGTGCACAGGAAGAACGCAGAAGAGAAACATTTGCATGATCAAATACAGACAAATCAAACAAGATCAAAAACTAAAGAAAAAGTGAGCTAAGGCTTTGGTTTTTAGATCCTATTTTTCAAATCAAGTGAAAAGTTTCATTGCATTTTTACCTTTCATCATGTTAAAGAAACTGGTTATGAAACACAATAAATCGAAGTTTCACGTTCATATATTTCCATGTGTTCCAAGTATTAATATATTGTTTAGCATTATTGACCATAACAAGAGCATAAATCATGTCCTCTTTAGAGAAGGGCTGGAGTCGGATCTCTGTGTGCAGCCAGTCACGTGTGCTTCAGAGGACACACAATGAAAGCTTTCAATATCATCACAAAATACACATTTATTTGTTTCCAAAGCAAATCTCTGCCGTAACATTTCACTGGACACAGGTTACACAACATTTAACATTTTCAAATGGACTTCTTTTGCTTTTGGATTTATGGGAAATTGGAAATATTGAGATCACAAAGAATATATAATATCTTTGGAGAAGATTTGTTTGATGCACTTTTGAAAAGACAATAAAGGGTGTGTGACGTTTTATTAGGAATTTGAATGCTCTCAAAGTTACAGCTTCCAACTAGGAGATGTGGAACATTAGGAGTGATGTGAGTCAAGTTTGAAATAATCCCTTGAATTCAATTCAAAGTAGGATTAGGGATGGCTTTCATTATGGATGCAAAGGAATTACGATTAACGACTAGATCATATTTAAGGCAAAAATGTTCATGTGTCATCACACACTAAATGAATTAAAGAGCAAATACCTTTATCCATGCAGTTCTTGTTATACAGCGACTTGTTTTTAATTGTAATGTATCTATTTGTTACGAGGGGTGAAATTATGATTGTACAAAAGTTTCCAATATAAAAGGACTTGCTGGTGAAACAGGGATCATTTAACAGGACGTTTCTGAATATTGAAATCACACTTTCATAAAAAGTGCCTCCATATGATACCAGAAGCTCTTATTGTGAAGGAAGGATTTGAACCCGTTCATGTTCAGTGTTCCATTGATAAAATCTGTGTATTCTCTTAATAAAGTGCATCTTTTTCTTCCAAATATAATCCAAATGAATTTGGTTGACCTTCTGAATGGCTCTGTTAGGGAAGGCCAAAGAATACGCTGGATAGAAACATCTCCATATGCTTTCAATCTTAGTAAGAAAGACTCCACCTAGTAAACTGATGTCTCTCAATAACCAGGAGTTCAGTTTAGTTTGACTGATTGAGTTATTACACTCCACACATAGATACATGTATCCCTAAGTATTGAACAGCTGATTTGATAGGAATGTTTTCTGTTTCTGCTTCTGTTAAATCACTCTGATGAATTTGTTCAAATCAAGTTTCAGCCTCGAGGCGTCGCATTATCTTGGGGACCTCAGTTTCACAGAGACGGTCGTATCGTCTGCGCGCTGGCTAACAACAACAACAGGTATCCCAAGAACATTTAAAGGAGCAATGTGTGAATTTTTCATAAAAATAGAGAGAGCATTTCTGTGGCAATGATAAAGAGAAGCGGAGAGACAGGGCAGCTTTGTTTGACCCCATGCTCTGTGAACGGCTCGTTCACAGAGATGAAAGGCATTATGGGAGTAACATGCTCTATGGAAATAAACCAGGAAGTCAGAAACTTTTTTAGCATCATGCTCAAATAGCTCTTTTTTTTCTTCAAGAATTGATATCTTTATTGAACCTTTATAATACAAAACAATAACAACATGCAAACAGAGTCATTAATACATTCAGACACATTAGTTAAGACCAGAGCCAGGGGCAGATTCTAATAAATACATTAAAAATAGAGCATAAGTGAATAGTTTTAGCAGCTTTCTTCTTTTTGTACTGTGTACTGTTCAGTTTCCTTACCAAAAGCAATAAAAGAAGGTTCAGAGTGTGGTTTTTAGTCAGGCTTCCTTCTTCTTACGAATGATAGGTGATGAGTTCATGGTGTAGAAAGAACCCCTCTGACACAAGACTCGTAGCCAACAAAAGGGATTTGATTTGGTTAAGTCAAGCATCAGACCAAGCTCTGCAGCAGCTTGGGAGAACGTTCCTGCCGAATCTCTGAACAATTGTGCCTGCATAGGAGCAGGTCCATACTTTGAAGGGTTTCTCTAACATTCTCCTCCTACACAACATATGATCGTAAATGTTAGAGAATCAACAACAGGTTTGACCTCGGGACCCCTTATTTCCAAATATAGGAAGTATCTGCGTTTCTTCAAAAAGCCTTTTCTAGGACTGGCCCAGGATTGGCCCATAAATGTGTCGTAAAAACTGTCCTGGGTCATGCTCGTGACCCCCATGAGGAATTTCCTGGTTACTTTTCAACTGCAATGGAATGCACATCTTTAACTTATTCGAGACAGAATGTAGCTGTGTTAATGTGTTCATCTACATCAGATACTTCATTCCCCCCTCCAAAATAATGCAAAATAATGAATACAGCTCCTTTTAGTAGCGTTGATGTAATCACGCTTGCCTGCTTGCTTCAACAAAATTCCCTTCATTCAGTCTTATATTTAAATTCAAGAAACTTCATTTAAATACTTACACTAATTGAGTAGTTTACTATTTGATGTCCTATTATTTTAACTATTTTAGACTAGGTAAACTAATCACCTATCTTAATCAGACCAAATGTGGCTACACTTAGCCACATCCGTCGATCTCCTTCCAGCCACACTCCTTTAAAACAAATACTCTTCACGTGTGGGTGTAAGGGAACCCAGGATCAGCTGTTATCTCCCAATCAGAAAAACCACCCCTCCTAAAAGGTGGGACAAAGACTAGGAGACCTCTTCTAAAATAAAATTGGAGAAACTCCCATCCTTGAGCCAATCAGGACAAGAAGTCTCCATTACAATTAACAATTACCATTTACCTTCTCATTTTATGACCCTTTTTGCCAATTGGTCATGTAACACTTTCTCTATCAATGTTATCAAACAGTAATATTGGTGTACAACAAAATATTTCAAACCATTGTCAGAGATCACAAAAACATAACAACATAAGAAATACAGATTTCTGTATAGAAACCCATTCACAAACATATCACCCAATATGTTATTCAGATGTTAAAACTTCAGTAGCGTTGCCTTCTAATGCGATGTAATATAATATCCATGGTACTTTGCATCAGTGTATCCTGTTGTTGTACTGTTTTCCAGCCGTCGCTCCCTTATACTTGCAGATGTTCCTACAAAAAACATCCAAAGCAGTTTGTTGGAATGAAAACAACTCTCTTGTTCTCTCAGAGACCATGTCCAAGTTGTCAAACCCGCTCCAGTGTTGCTTTAATATTGCCTTGATTTTGTCCAACACTTGTGTGCACTGGCTCAGTGGACACGACGCCACGCTTCTGTAGCCTGGATTGCTGATGATGTTGGTCTCATCGCAGTATATTGGCTCATTCAACTTCTCTTTGGACCCCCTTCAGGTGCACAGGGTCACAGGCAGCATCAGTCACTCAAGAAAGGCTCCCACCATCTCTTCTGAAAGTAAACAGACCTACAGACAAGCCTATGGAGGGCAGCCAACTAATGTGGGTTATTTGATCCAAACAATGCAGTTGTGGGTCCCTACAGCAGCAGTATTAGCATACGTCGACCACTTCATGCAGCATTAACACTGGTGTGAATTAGCATGCCGTGACTCATAATTGCAAGCGGCCAAACATACGCTCAATTTAGTGTAGTGTTAGTACACATTTCATTGAACTTAATTCTTAGCATTGCATTAAATCTCTTAAACCAGACCTTGGCTTTGAATATGATATGATATGATGATATGATACTTTCACATGCTGTTTGCTTCTTAGTTACCTTTGGATATTCAATACATGTCAAATACAAATACACAAATGGAACTGAAATATGGAAAATCCATCCATGGAGTTTTGAGTCTGTGCTGAGGAAAGGAAGAGAGAGGGCGGAGACTGAGGTCTCACAGAGGAACTGGGAGGTGACTGAATGTCAGAGAAAAAGATGATAGGGTAACATAGATAGCCCCACCTACTTCACACTCCTCCAGTCTCATTTCTATCTCAGACAGCGAGGAGAACACTGCTCCAGGCCACGCCTAAAATCACAGAAATTGTGACTTTACATTCATTTTTCACTTGCTATTTGCACCATTTTTCATCCCTAAAACATGAGTCACTAGACAGTGATACACTGTTCATTTATCTTTCAATTGTATTCCAATCAGCTGTAAATGACCATTGTATGTATCTTAACTTTGCAAATAAAAGTAATAAATGTCAACACCATCATAAACACCATTTCCAGATGAGCACATTTGACACATTTGTACTTTTTCATTCAAACATTGACATTCAGATGGCAAGGTTCAGTTGTAACATAGATGAGTTTGATTGGCAACACATTCTGGACAACTTTCAGCACAAACACATACTCTTCAAAACACTCTTCACATGACACACAGAACAGACTCTTATGTTGACACAGTTTTTCTCTTCAGTCAGTCCGGTCCGTTAGTGTAGTCAGGGTAGTCAGTTCACTATACCTATATTAAATGTATGTATGTTTGTATGTTTTCAGGAGATATTTCATTTGGGCAGTGCTTGTGTTTACTTAAGGCCTGAGAAGAGACAGAGCGTCCCCCATGTCCTCTCTGCCATGGGATCCCTGAAGAGAACACAGCGTCCTATGTCTCTCCTTATGACTTCTGATATCTGATCACCTCAGACTGTATTAGCAGAGCAGGATACATGGAGGCAGAGAGCAACATACACGTGTTTACTTCAAGTTCTGAGGCTTCATTTACACACTAGGGGCTGATATACTGACATGTTTGCACTGATTTCACATGTTACTCCGTGGGAGTTTATGCCTGTAAACACAGCATGGTGTGCACATACAAAAACACTGCACATGTTCAAAACCAAAGTGTGTAAACATGGGAGCACATAGATACAAAGTGTATTCCCTGTAGAAGAACTGTAGGTGAAAGCAAGATGGCAAAAAAGTGGGTCAAATGGTACAGCTGAAGACAACTCTCCTGAACATTCATGCTCCCCTTTCATTCACCCACTCTGCCCCCTGGGTCACTCGGGAATTCTGAAAACTTAAAACCAAAGGCCACCACCTGGAATGCCTGAACACCAGAACCGGACTCACAATTCACAAGCATGTACTACGACCACATCGTCCTCTACAAAGACGCTTTTTTATCGGCTCGATAGGCGGCTCCCGTGCAGCACACTTGAACGCACCTCTCATTAACTAGCAGCGTTTCTAACGTGCACTGAGCATTCATCAACTGCCACTAAAAGAGGGCGCTGTTGAGCCACTAAACTCCCACAAATACATTTCCAATACACAGCAAGTGGAATCTCATAGATAATTGGTTACACCAGGTCAAGTAGTACATTTGAATGTTATAAATGTTGATCAGAGTTGTTGTTTTTTGTGATACAGCTGGTCCCAGTCAGAAGACTGATCCTCCATCCATGGCTCCTGACACTAACTGTGAGGTGGCCTTTGCTCCAGAGACTGTTGCTATGTAGTTCATTGTAGAGCTGATTGATTTATTGATTAGTTCTCAACTATTCAATCAAATACCAAACGCGTTGATAATAAATAAATCA
Source organism: Solea solea (assembly GCF_958295425.1). Classification (NCBI taxonomy): domain Eukaryota; kingdom Metazoa; phylum Chordata; class Actinopteri; order Pleuronectiformes; family Soleidae; genus Solea; species Solea solea. Next base: position 30,232,725 of record NC_081139.1, read on the forward strand.
ATCAATCATTTTTAGTGATTTTTCTAGAAAAGAATCCTCTGATTTCAGCTTCTTAAATGTGAATATGTTCAGGTTATTTTCCTCCTCTATGACAGTAAACTTAATATATTCTATATATTTGATACTTGATTTGAGAATTAATGACGAGCTCTTGGGCTTTGGAAAACAATGATCCACATTTGACATCATTTGATCACATTTTAGAGACCAAAGGACAAATCCATGAACAGATATAATAACCCACAGATTCATCGACAATGAAAAGAATCATTTGTTATGATAATTAGTTACAGACCAACTTCATTGTGTCTCCATGAACCCAAAGCCTTATGTTCCTATGTTTGAGCTTATATCTGTATCTGTCACTGAGTTAGAAATGACCCGTTGTATAATAATAATAATACAAATGTGCCAGAATACTTAACACAACTGTTACACAATATAAGACACATTGATACTGTAAATAACACCAGGCTTTTGAATGTCCTATACTATTTGAACAGATCATTTCCTCCAATATCTGCTGCAATCACTGAGTGATGCTTCAGGAAATGAACAGGAAGCATCATCCTCAAGAGCTCCTCTTCAGGCTTCCTCCAACTGGAGCACAAGAAAAACTCTCTTTTCAGAGAGGTGGAGGGACGAGAGACCCCGGCATGTGAACACTGCAGCCGCACAAGAACATTTGGGAAAGCACATGTGCCAACAGTGTGGGAGCAATCCAGCGGCTGTCCGTTGTCGTGACTGTCGACCACGGCCCTTCTTCTGTGCTGACTGTGATGTCAGCATGCACGTCAGACATGTCCTCCACAACAGGGATGCAATGACTGCTGGATTCATCCAGCCATTACCTCCAACATCTCTTGTTGTGGATAAGGCCCTTTCCCATTGTGCTACGTGCTGTTGTGTTACTGTCAAACACATTCAATTCAACATCTTTCGAGTACCTTTTCAGCAACATACTTCATGGCCATGAAGTCTTTTTTTCATTTTCTCATGTAAAGTTTGTGCTCCAGTCATTCCAGAATTCTATGTCATATTACAATGTCAATAGAAATGATCTTAATTCCCTTGTGTGATCTTTTACAGTACGGTTTGTACCTGTGGAGACGCCTGACCAGAATTATTAAAGGTCAACCCAGGAAAGGATGTTACTGTGGTCACAATGAATGGTAAGGATATAAAGAACTTTGATCTTATCCTGCTTAAAGATCATCTTTTTTAAAAATCTATTCCAACTCAACAACTCCCACAAGTTTTGTCATTGACACTTTTGTAGGAAATATAATGTATAGCACATTGTAAAAAGAAAGCCAACCCTGATTACATGGCTAAGTTTTACATAACAGTGAATGCAAATGTTTTTCTTTTTTCTAGGGCGACATGATCTCAGCATGCCTGAGTTGAATTGTGAGGCATGCAAAGCCACTTGGACTGCTGGAGTGGACGACCTCATTCACAGTGACTACTGGCCTGCTACACTTCACTCTGCTACAGTTTATGCAACCGAGATTTTGTTTTCATTTGAAGAAATGAAGATGGTGGCACCAGGATTGTCCTGCCAGGCATTTTTGACAATGTCCGCTTTGGCCGTGTGAGTAATAAAGTTATTGATCCCATAGTGTAGTTCATCTGTTTGTATTGGGGCTGGAAAAGCTTTGTTTGTTGGTTATGCATTTATTCCACATTATTGGCTCTCCATTTCCTTGTTTTGAAATAGACTGGGAAGATCTCTGCAGACAGCTTCCAAAAAAGTTTTTTTGAGTGGGAAGCTGTGCAACATCTGCAAAGAGGAGCCCTTCATCTGTCCTGCGTGCACCCCAAATATGCTTGCAGTTTCCGTGGATGGAAATCGCAAGCATTACCGGTTCAAGAATGCATCTAGGTACTCCAAGATATGTTTAAGAATATATAACTCTTTATTATGCACCAATCAACGTTAGTCTGTAAGATTTTGGAAGCTGTTGTGAACCTTTGTTTAATTTACATCCAAGGAACAGGCCATTTTTCAAGGCGTCTTCATAGCCAAGGATGAAGACGTTGCCACATTTGTGGACCACATACACAGGACATCCAAACATGTAAAACTGCAGACTATAATTATATATATATATATATATATATATATATGCACACATCACTACAATAACCTCCTACTGAAGGGTTTGTATAGGTGAGTCTTTTGACCATTTTCATCAACCATTTTAGGTCTCTGGAAGAGGTGTTTGTGGAGGGGAGTGGTCAGCAGCTAGAGAGACCTCCCAAAGATCCACCAGCAAGGTAGATGAGGAGGGACTGGAGCTTGCGGTGTGTAGGCATGGTGTTCTGCTGCGTGCTCTCAATATGTACAGGGGAGAAATGTTTGCTTATCCCCTGTATTTGCAAGAAAAGCTTGCCAGCAGGCAAATCACTTTCTTCTGTATGGATGTGACCTGCAAGTATTGGCCCTACCTCCAAAAAGCTCCAGCCCCTCCTCAGCATGAAGCCGTTCCTGTCTGTATTTCATGCCAAAGCTCATGATTTCAAATGCGAGGTAAGGAAAGATTTACTTAATAGAATCACTTAATCTGCACATGAATGTCCTCATGTTTTCAGTGTTTTCTTTGTATTTTAACCAGGTCAAATGGAGTGGGGCATATCAGGAAGGGGCTGGCCTAACACTAGGCGAGGAGGTTGAGCAGTGCAATGCCTTCCTCTCTAGGATTGCAGTGACCACAAAGCACATGTCAAAAGCTGGTGAGATGACCACATACTGCACTAGTTAGATGGTATGTATAATAAGAAATGGGTATAATGGTTACATTATATATGTTCTGTGTTTGTAGGACGCACAGACATGCTGACTCTCTTGGCCATGCGCTGGAATCAGCAAAAGTTCAACAATTTGGCCACCTCACTGTCTCACAGATATCACAAGGTAATGACATCAGTATTTTTCTTTTTTCTTTAAATGTTCAATATTCTGTGTTAGCAGTATTTAAAGCCATGGGCTGAACATGTGTTTCTTATTTATTGTTATCTCTGATTGTGTCAATGTAGACCATACAATCTCTACAAAGCAAGCAACAGAATGTTGAGTCCATGAAAGCTCAGTTGGCAGTGACAGAGAGCCATTTGGAAGACTGGGTCAGTGATGTCAAAGAGTGGGCAGAAGGTGGGAAAATGATTACTGGCAATACTTTTATCCATGAATAATAATATGAAGCTTAGTTGTCTTAGAATAATAAATAACACCCTATTGGTACATTTTTATTTCCAAATATGAGTACAAATTAATGACAAGTACAGTGTTGCTTACTTTGTAAGTGATTTAAAGGAAAGTGCAATCTATGTCTTCTCAGCAACAACAAACACAAGCACAAATGATGTGGATGCCTTGGCCAGTAGAATCGAGGTGCTGGTGACCAGTATAAAGAGACGCTCACAGCGTCTTTATAAAGATACTGACGGCAACAAAGGTCGTGCCAGGATCCGCCGCAAAATCGGGGAGGAGAAGGGGATCCTGACCTCTGTTGTGGAGAAATACAACAAAATAGTTCCAAGCACAGAAAGTCTTTGCATGGAAACCATTGTGTCTGGCGAGACAGCTTGGCCATGGCAGCTACCACACAGTGGTATGTACACTACTACTTTGAACAAATCGGACTGATAATGACACACAAACACAGAACCAGTACCCTCAAATGAGGATCTGTTACCCTACAGGACTTTAGACATTCTTTGATAGAGTACATATAACTAACTTCATGATATTGTCTATGTACAGTGCCTTGAGATAATGTATGTTGTGATTTGGTGCTATACACTGTAAAAACTAACATATAGAATTTACCCAATAAATCTGAGGTAACAATTTGCATCTACTTTTTTTGGGTAGATTTAATTCCATATTTTAAGTATCAAATAACTGAAATAAAAAGCTATAGACTACTAAAATATATTGGGTTATATTTATCTAACATTTCTGTATATATTTAACAACTACTTACTCAATAAAATTGGGTAAAATTAACTCCTGATTGCGAAGTAGGTTATACCTGATAATTACTATTCAAAAATAATTAATATCACTTGGTTACCATTACTTATTCAGAGAAGGTAAGATTAAAAAAAAACAAAAAACTTTCAGATGGTGATCATAAATGATTTTATTCCATGAAATGTGGTGGTGGCGGTGTGGGAGGTTTGACAGAGCAGCAATTGGAAGAGATGAAAAATAAAAATGACAAACCTTCACAACTCCATCTAGCTGTTTTTGGACAAAAGATCCTCTGAGCCTATTGCATGAGCTTATTTTTGAGGCTGTGGACCTTCTTCAGAAGTTTCGCCCCATCAAGCTCCAAAAAAAGTTTTTGAAAAGCTTCAAATGTGTTCTTCAGCTGCTTTGGATATTCAAGGTTGAGTGCATATATAAGTCCCATCAGCAGAATGCAGGCTTTTGTTCGGCTTCCACATCCTTCCATCGCTGTGTTTCCCTCAATCACAATACACACATCTGATGGATCCTCCTCGGCCATGACACTGTGCATGACGATCACTTTCATTGTTTTGTCGCTGTGGTCCTCACATTCCTACATGTTAAAAAGAAAAAAACAAAAAGCATACACATTTTTAATTTACGTACATTATTTAAGATGCTGTTCCAATAAATGTCAGTTTATCTGGTGGAATAAAGAAGAGCAAAGGGGAGTGGATAGAAGACCAAAGGAGAAGGATAGAAGAGGGGATACCAGAGTAGAGCAGAGAAAAGGAGGGAGAGCAGAGGAAAGAAGAGGAGGAGAGAAGAGTAGAGCAGAGCAAGACATGAGGATCTTTTTGAGTTCATCAGTCACCTGTTATCAATGAAATAGCCTACCTGGCAGTCATGGAAAAGATCTTCGTGTCTTTCACCGAGGTATTCAATGAGGCAGCAGACAACTACATCCCTCTTATTCTCAATGCTCTGTGACTGTAGGGAAATACAATTTAGTCAAAAAACTGTTAGTGGAACTCAGCGATTTACATACACCAAGACTGAATCCCTATAAACTAAAACATTTTTAAACATTTCACAGATTGACGTTGAACTGCAGCTTGTTAAATTGGTTAGGAGCTCAACTTTGTGCAAAAAAAATCAATTGTTCACAGATTATTTCATTTTTAATTCACTTAAATCAATTATTACATATTTGTGAAAAAAGGGAAACAGCTTACGTCATTTACAGTGTCCAGCAGAGGGCGTATCTTGGAACCAACAGCTCCTCCTTTAGGACACATAAGCTGCAAAAGACCTGGTGTGTACTCATCAAGCTTCAGCATGAACGTTTCCTCCAAGGAAACCAGAACCAGAACTCTTCCTTGATCTAGTGAGTAAGTAAAGGGGGAAAAAAGGAAATATTAAAGGACAGACCAGATCACAAAGTAACAACATTAATGTTTCTTGGTGGGAAGGAAAAATGATCAAACATTCTCGCTGTAAGGAAATGAAGTTCCTCCACTATTTCATTTATGCATTGGAGACATTGAATATGCTCTCCATTTTCAGGAGGAGCAACCCCACTCTCTTAGTCATCCTCCTCCTCAAGGACAGAGCCATAGTTATTTTCATCCTCAACAAAGTCACTTTCTTCGTCCGGCTTGTTTTGGTGTTGACGAAAAACAGTGGTCTTAAAATCTTTCAACGTATGTGGGTTGTGTTTTCTACTCTTATGGCTGTGAAATGTTGTACATATGTTGGTCTTGTAATCACAACCCTCAAAAACACAAGGCACAGTTTCAAACTCTTTTAGATGGCTGCCAATATGTTTAAAATATTGTCTCTCATCACAAGTTACAGACTATGCACGTATACGAAAGGATGTTGCCTGGCTTGGTTGCTTGGGAATGATGCCTTGACCAATGTGTCCTTAATGCACCCCATGTCCTGAAGGTGCAAGGACAATCAGCATAGAGACAGGGTACGGATTGGACTCGACCGAAATGCCCATGTATTAGTCTGCTGTGCTTCAACAGGTCTGATCTTTTTAATGTTGTGAAGTTACACAACTCGCATTTCCAGTTCATTTTTCCATAACTGGGGCCTTTGATTAAGGTAAATACACCTTTAAGGTCAATGTGATTTATTTTATTTAGAAAACATACCAAAGTCCATGTACAGGATACAGCAAGCGGGTGGGTGGGTCTGGTAGTGGTCTATCAGACTTGGGGTAGGACAGACGAGAGGACCTGAAGAGAGGGCAAACATTAGTGAGGGTCCACAAAAAAAGTGACTCTTTTTATGTGTGACCAGCAACAGAAAGAACAAAAACACTAAGATATTACACAAAAAAAATGATCAGACATGTATCTAGGCAGACAAATACAGTACGGGGGTTGTTATGGAGAAATAATAACAACCAACTAACTAAACATTATCCCGCTTCTTACACGGCTTACAAGTTAAATAATTAATTGGAAATATAAAATGTATCAAAACACGACTTATATCGATTTATAAATTACAATTACATGTTACGATGTGTTGTTGTTACGATGTGTTGTCATATCTGTCAGAGGCTCTGTTACAAGGCATTTATCAAACATTGCAATTAGTCTGAAGCTATTCAATGAAGGTAGAAATTAAACATACGCTAAATCTCCTGCATATGTTCTCTTTAAACTCAGAGCGGCGTCCCCAGAAACAGTCTGTTATACATGACAAGGGTCTGGACCTCACTAAAATAAAGGCATTGCAGTTGCATAAATTAATATTCATGCTTAAAAGAATAAATCTGTTACAAAAATATGAAAATATTTATTGTTTTACTTGACCCCACTCATGAATAACATCCAGGCCTGTATCTGACTGGCCTATGAACAACAATTCCTTTAAAAACTCAAGTGCAGCCACAGTGGCTGTTTTCACACATACTGGCGAGATACAGTGATACTTAGTTTCCTCTCACAGCTTGTACACATGTTTGTTTTCACTCTGGTCCAAACCAACTTCTCTGTCAAAACTCAGCACCACTGGATAAGCATTATGTTTCCATGACGATTGACTGGAAAAGACGTGCACTATGTTTACGTCAGGGATGCACCAATTGCCATTTTTTGGGACGATTCCTGCCAAGGCACGCGAGGCAAGGCGAGTGGAGCCGAGTGTTGCGTGTGACGTCAGATAGGTGCGTAGGTGGCGCACGAAGTGACGTGTGCCTCGTGTTTACATTAGCGAGCGGCAGGTGAATGTCTCTGTCACCCTGCATATTTCGAATTATTCCTCTTATTGTTTTTGCCGCACAACAACAAGAGGGGTTGTGTATCACCCTGCAGTGATGTGAATAAAGTGCCGTTCTTCAACGCAGACCAAGTCCCGTGGTTTAATATGTTGTTGCTGTAACGAGCTAATCCGAGCTAAAGGAGCTAGCGGTCTTCGGAGTTCTCCTTACTACGATTCGGGGGTCTGCCATGGTGGTTCCCGCGAGATTCACTCGGACATTCACCTGCACCAGCTCACGTTACAACGTGTCCTGCTGTTGCTGCGCGCTGTTGATCACGCGGCGCGCAAGTGAATTTGACCGGCATAAAATCGGCATATCTCTGTCTGAACGGCCGGTCACCGTTCACCGGCCACGACCACGTGAACAACGGCCAATTCCGGTCACCGGCCGATTAATCAGTGCATACCTAGTTTACATGAGACCCGATTATAAAAATGAACATGAGCTTCTTGCACAAGCCGGATGATTGTGACAGTGACTCGGACAGTTCTGATGATGCACTGTAATTGTACCCGTTACCGCTGCTCCACTTTCTTGTGCCAGTGGAATTACAAATGCTACTGTAGGTTGGTCACGTGATGCCCTCTGGCCCAAAAATACTTCTTACCATTGCAACAAAACAAATGAGCCATGGTAGCATGGTTTCCAGCAGGAGTGTTTTAGACAAAACGGACAAAATCTCCTTCATTTCTAGTATTACTATCATTAGTATTATTATGTTTATATAGACAGCAGATATGAGAGGACAGGGAAGACTGTTTACAAAGCATCAGGGGATGCAGCTCATATAGGTTAAATCAATAAATAATAATATTAATAAATAGAATAAAAGATTCTGGGGCAGTGGGCTCCACATAAAATACACCATGGCTACTCACTTCCTGCAAATTTCACCAAGAACAATCTGTTTGAAGCAAATATTCTCTGGTCCAGCCTTAGCTAAAAATACACAAAGACGGAATCCATTGGCACGTTGAACCATGCGTGGTTCACTAACCAGCCTGTTTGTAACTGGTATCCTACCGACAAAGTTACCTGCACTTCATGTGCTTAACAGAGTTTAGCAGTTTAGATAACATACTGTCCAGCTGTTGTGACTTAATGAACCACTGTTACGACCCCAGGGTTGTGACTGCTTCTTCCCTGTGTGTATGTGTCTGCGTGTGAGATGGGTTGCAGGTGTGCATGGCCTATGTGGGTGAGTCTAGGGTGGATCCTGGGAGCTGATTGGTCCTGCACAGGAAGGACTCTGAATAAGAGGCCTGATCATCCCAGCTTCAGCGGACTTCCTCAAAGCACTCACAGCAAGACTGCCAGCAGACATTTTGTACTTGATTTTAATAAACTGGTTAAAATGCTTTGTTTGACTTGTTGCTGGTGCTTTCTGGGGAGTTGACAAGGGGAGTGTCATTATTTGATGTTGTGATCAGGTTTTCTCCTAGGCCTGGTCGTAACAACCACAGATACTTGTTTATGTTCTCTTTTGAATGAGTATAGGGGAACTCATCCTGTATATAATGTATATACATACATGTAAACAAGCATATACTGTAATCATGTACATTCAATATATATTTCCTTTGCACCATTTGGATTATTTATAACTTAAAGAAATACTTGACTTATAGATATTTGATCATACTGTTGCTATATGTATTTTGAGTTGTACACCATTATCTGTATCATGTTTTCTTTTGTATGTAATTAACATTGATCAAATGATTACAAGTCCATTGTACTAACGTGTATTACTGGAACATGTTTTTATATTTACTTGATTCAGTTAAAGTTTGATAGTGATGTTTGGTATCAATTGTCCTTCATGTAGGTCATCACTTTCATTCAAACACATTTTAATGTACCTGTATTTATTCAAGAGGAATGACAATAAACTTCAACTTTTCAAATACCCTGAGCCATATATTCTTTGAAATATGCCATGAAATGAGACATTTCACATTTTACAATCACAGTCGATAAAACACCTTCTGATATGTCTGTCTGTCTGTCTGTCTATATATGTATCAATGTATTTGTCTGTCTGTCTGTCTGTCATCCTGGGGCTACATAGGCTATTCTTATTGTTGTACAACGGCATTTCTTCTTTAATCACGAGTCAATTGAAACAAAATATTTAAATAATTGTATATGAATTGCTCTCATGTGAAAATAGTAATATTAACAACAATAATAATAATAATCCATCCATCCATCATCTACCGCTCTATCCTCCACCAGAGGGTCGCGGGGGGTGCTGTGCCAATCTCAGCTACATGGGGCGATAGGCGGGGTACACCCTGGACAGTTGGCCAGTCCACCACAGGGCCACACACATATAGAGACAAACAACCATTCACTCTCACACTCATACCTATCTATGGTCAATTTAGGGTGTCCAATTGACCTAATCCCCATATTGTATGTCTTTGAACTGTGGGAGGAACCCGGAGAACCCGGAGAGAACCCACGCACACACGCACACACTGGGAGAACATGCAAACTCCATGCAGAAAGGCCCTTGTTCCAACCGGGGCTCGACCACTACGCCAACAACCGTGTGGCCCTACAATAATAATAACAGTAATAATAATAATAATAATAATAACAATAACAATAACAATAATAGTAATAACTGAAATACCAACAATAATAGGCGTGTCATATGTGCATATATAACCAAATCTTTTGGGGGAGCAAATGCTAATGTAGGTTATATGCTTGCATTGGCTAATAAAACAGACTTTTTATTTCTTTATCCTTTATTTTGGTGACTATTTACATTAAAACTAAACAAAAGAAGAAATAAACACAGATCTTTATTTTATATATGGCCCTCAAAGTGCTGTCTGAAACTAGGTCTGGGATGGCCTGTGTCCATGAAATGAGAAAATCCAAATGTTGTCTCAAAGCTAAACCAAATACATCATTGGAAAGATCTCAGCCTGGTGAGTAACATGTATCATTATGAAGACTCTACGTGGCTCCTACATTGAATGAATGACCTTTGAACCTTGGCCTTGTTGTATGTTTGAAGGGTTATAATTCAGCAACCAAAGTGGCTACAGACATGGAACCAACTGTTATAGAGAGCGCTTGACCTTAGCTATCATGTGAATATAGTCCATCTATACAATTTTGGTCAAATATGGTTGAAATTCATTTCTAATAACCAAATGAACAATGAATTATTGAAAATCTGATTACACACACATTTTAACTATCCCCTTCAACTCATTTGTGTACTCTCAATTCATTATTTGCATCTCTCAATTCTATGGAAAAGACTATTTTTGAAAGAAAACTACAATTCCCTAGGGGCGGGCCATACAGCTTGTTGCATACCATCACCACAATTGTAGTTTATCCAGTTGACATCAAAATAGGGTTGTAAAAATGCATTTACCAAATGTATCAAAGATGTGTAGTACAGCCAAATTACAAATGACACTGTATTTGGTTGAGCTATGTTTAGAATAACTACGTCATTTGTTTTATTTAAGATGGTTTAGCAAGTATTCTTGAAATATCCTTTTAGGTAGCTTAGCTAAGTTGGACTTCCGGTTTGCAACTAGAGTTTTAATCGCAAAAAGCATCTAGTGATGTATATCTTGTACAGTCAAACCAGTAATTACTCTGCTTATACGTGAAATATGCTATGTTAAAAAAGTGGATATGTGCACAAAATCTAAATCTTGATCAGTTTAAAATAAATTCAATCTGTGGCTAAGGATCATGGGTAATGTAGTAGTCAAAAACACCGTCGTGGAGTTCTCAAGGACACTTTGGTGTGTTTTGAAGTTGAGGATATCATTAAAAGAAAAACTTCAAATGGGAATTGGCAGTAAGGAAAATACAGCCGGGCGTAGTGTAGTGAGAGTATGACAGCGTTTGGATCCGGAAATTGTATTTTGAAAGGGTGTTACGTCAGAATTAAAAACCGGATTGATAAGTATAAGTATAGCTTACAGTATTTTCATGGTTGAATTCAATATGTACATGATACATTAACCCTTATGACAAACAAAAATAATCAACACATTGCTATATTTTTTAGATATTTGACACTTATTATCATTGTTCATTTATTTGAAACTATATATTCCTTTATTCCTATGTTATGCTTATATAGCTATATACCTATATACGTATATTTATTATTCTTTTATATGTATTATTTGAACACTCTAATCTTATTTGGCTATAAAAGCCTATTATTGGCTCATTGTCTGTTTGTTCCTAATCTTTCTTTATTGTATTTTCTAAATAGTTTATCATCACTTGCTATATTTGTGGAGCAATTCCAATAATCGAGCTCGTTAAGTAACGTATGAATGTACTGTTTGTGGATTTTGACTCTCAGTGTGAAATAAATAGGCTACATGCATGCATACAAACTATGACAACCTCAGTTAATGACAAATACAAAACGTGCTTAATGTGTGTCAACTGTCTGGAAGAAACACAAACATATACTGGGTACATGCACTGTGCCAACACTTAACTGAAGTTCAGCAAGCCTAAACACTCAATAGCCCTAGTGTGCTGGTACTTGAAGTATAAGAATGATGATTTCTATTTGATTTGATTGACTTTCTTACATGTTGAGCTTAATAAATGATTGATGTTTACCAGATGTCATTTAACATGGTTGATGTGTGAATGGCATAGAACACAAGATCCATGAACACATTCCTTCAATAAACACAAAAGACACGTGTTGCAGCACAGTATTTGATTTGAGCTCAGTGTCAGTCATTTCTGTCGATTGTCTCTTTTCCCCTGCTGTGAGTAGAGCCCAACCAGTTAGGTTCAGCTAACTGAACCAGAAGGAGGAGGAGACTCAGGGGTGGCAGTGTGGTGTTGTTGTGCAAATGTGTTTGCAGGCTCCCATGTGTCATCCCAGGTTTTGCCACTGCAAAGTATCAGAACACAACAAGTTGTTATCAGACAGTGCAAACTTTAAGATCATGTTTAAACAAAGCAAAACAAAACACTCAAATAAATGGATTTCATTCATGATTAAGAGTGTTTTCATTTACAGACATTCAGTTTGTTGAAGTGGCTCAATGTAACTGAAGAGGAAATTGAAGTCCACTTTTTGGGGTCAGGGTCAAAGGTCGGTTATGTGGTCTAATAAGGAGCTATGACATGAACACTTGAAGAAACCGAGTGAGTTTCAACATTTGAGTATTCTGTATTCTTGATGAGATTGAAAGAAAAACACCTTGGCCTGTAACACACAGACACATGACTTTTGTGCAATGTTTTTTTATTATGCTCTGCGTAAAAAAACAAACACTAGAAAAGGTTTGAGGCTGTTTCAGAAAGCAGGAAACTCTGAGCCTAACAGCTAAAATACATGGGAAATGGATGTGGGACGTGTACATATGCAGGATGCAATGGGTTTGTTTGACCTGCTACAGTCAGTGGCCTGTGGTTGCTGCCAGCTTCAATGTGTGCATGTTGAGTTGAGCTAAGTCATAATGAAGTTTGTTCTGAAGCTTTTAGAAGCTTGGCTACTTCACTTGCCTTCTGGTACAATGAGGTATTTATCTTCATCATTTGAAACAGATTGTACTTGTTTTCTACACTGTTTGATGTCGGAGGGCTGCATAGCTGCACGTCGAGAAGAGAAATACATGAGCTGTGGAAACATTCAGTAGGGTCGTGGCTCCAAAAGCCATGTAACACTTTCAATTAGATACTGTATAATCGGGCATGCTGCAGCAGCCATGTCACACCACATGCACCCCATGTATTTTCTCTCTCTCAAGTTGTCGGATTCAGGACTGAAACTCTGAGTTGGTTGAACCTGACGGAATTCATGTTCATGTTTGTTACGTCCCCGTTACAGCCCACGTGACAATGGTAAACAAAAAAAGCCTTCATAAATGGATCTCTGATACTACCATTCTAATGCATGTATATGCAGATTGAGAAGATTTCTCTGTAAATAAAACAGTTACATTGGTCAAAAGTATCAATAACTTCACAATAAAGTTTGATTCTGTGTTCCATTAGTTAATCATGGAACATACTTACATTTCCTTGAATCAAGATTTGCTATTCACAGTCTATTTAAGAAAGTCATTGTTTCTTCTTCACTCAGAAATATTAACATATAGGCTTATCACAAATATGATTTGGATTGTATTTTTTCTTCATTGTATAAATTCTATTCTGGCGAACAGTGGGAACATTTACATCCTGAGTGAAAGAAACAAATAGTTAGTAACGCTTCACACCCATTTAGAATTTTAAAACTGAGATCTTACATTATATACACAATAAACATTGTAGTGGAACTTATAAAAAAAAGCACATGCATTATGCTGAGTTGAGAAATATAATCAAGAGATGGAATCAATGTTTTTATGGACTGAATCAATCAGGAAACAGCTTATGTGATACACAGAGAAACCAATGGTTTGTTGAAGAAAACCTGCCGGCCATCAGGTTCTGTTCACAGAGTCATGTAGTTTAAGGTAACTCTCCTTCTGGAAATGGAAATGGAGTTCCCTAAAATTCCCACTGCTATTCCTAAGTCTTCTCCTCTTCCTCATCTTTCTTACTGCTTCTTCCTGCCCTGTTATCCTTCATGTATTCTAATATCGCTGCTGACACTGCTCTCATCCTCACTGCAAAATGCTGCTGGAATAGGTTCCTACAACCTATCTACCCCAGGCACTACACCTCTTTTCCCCACAATTGTGAGGATAGCTCTCAGCTACCATGGGCTCACCAAGTTCAAACAGGAGGTGCAGCAAATACATGACACATGTGCTACTTTTGTTATGGTCCTACAAACATGCTGCAACACTTTCTTGGACTCTTCATGAAACAGTAGTGGAGATAGAACAATTGTGTATGAATTCTTAGCACATAGAGCAAGGCAACCAGCACACTTTCACTTCTTCTTTCCCCTACACACACACAGATAAGGAACAATCATTTGAGCTGTTCATACAACCACTGGATAGTTGTATCTTTGAAAGGCAAGAATGACTCACTGAGACAAACAAGAAACCAAATGAAGAATATAGAAAATGAACATGCTATAAAATCTTACCTCATGTATCCTTCTCCCAGAAATTGAGCCAAACTGGAATATTTTCTGTCTACTACATTTTCGACAACCTAATATGAGGAAAAGAGAAGAAAAGTTTATGAAGCCATGAATGCAATGCTTTGTAGCTTCATCAAATATGAGTACTGAGTTTTTAGTCAACAAGTGGATATATGTGAGGTGATCTGTATTCTTTTTTGTCCTTTGTTTTCGCCACACTGCAAGATGAACCGCACTGGGTTTTCATAGGACTGAAGTCACATTGTCAAAACTCTTCATAAACTTAATGTTTACTGTTTTCATAACTGTTAAAACATATTCAAAACACTTAGAGTTCTTGAATTTCTGCACTAACCATGTTGAAATATATATGTAGAAAATATCTTAGTATAAATGAATCCAAGATAAAATGAAATAATCATTCCAAACAGCTGCTTCAATCTTGTGGCCAAATCCAGGAGAGAGGAAGGACTAGAAGCGTCACATTCCTGTACAGTATAAATCATTATACTACACGTGTTGCTTTGTTGTGTAATTATTATAGTTGCAGCCCTGGAATTTCATCAACTTGTTTTTGCTTTCAAAAGTACTGTAAATGACTTGACACAGAGATATAGACAAAGGAAATGGAAGCAAATGAAATAATATTCTTAACGTGTAACAAATAGTTAGTTGATCCTACGTGTCAAAAACTGAGATCATACATTATATACACAATAAACATTGTAGTGTACTTGTACATGCATCATGCTGGGCTTTTGCTGGACAATGAATGCGCTTCCATGCCAATTCTTTGATGGACTGAATCAATGAGGAAACGGCTTATGTGATACACAGAGAAATGAAAACATTTGTTTTCCTTTGCTTGGTGCGTACCTTTACTCAATTTCTGCTAGTTGTTACAATGTGTTACGTGTGACAGTGTGTGTTTTCTGGCTGAGAATTGTTGCCAGTGTTTTGGTCCAACAAGCTGATTTTGACGCATGAAATGTTTTGCTGGTTTGAGAGGTGAGATTAACTGTTTGGACAAGATGCATTTTGGTAATGCGACTGCATGTGGCTTCACTACTGATCACTGCAAGTTAGCAAAGACAAGTCAGAAATCAACATTAATCATGTCTCTGGTTAATGTTAATGTAAACTGTGGCCGCTTCAGAGTGCCAACCAACACTCAGGTCATTAAATATAGAAGAATAGAATATTGTGTACTGGATCCTGATTCAATGACCCGAATGAAGCCTGGCTTTTCCAACCAATAATTGCCCAAAGTCAAATGAGTCTGGGAGCCCATTTATTAATGCATGTGTAACCCAGGTTACTAGGCCCTTATTAGAAGTCCACTTACCAGTTAATTGGTCAGATCAATAAATTAATAAATTCATATTATTTTATGTGACGGACAAATAGAGTTTGATTTAAAATAATCTTACACCAAATGAATAAATAGGATTTATGATTTAAATCTAAAATATGTCAATAAATATATTAAAAATATATATATATATACATAATGTTTGTTTATATCTGCTTAAAAGGAATATTTTGTTCATTTCAAGTGTGTCAAATGTGCCTTTCTCAAAGTGTACAATATACGGGTGACATGAGGAGTTCACGTCACGTGACGCAGCGTAACCAATCACACGCTGTCAGGGTGTACGTGCACTTGTGTTTTCATTCTCTCGCTCTCTCTCTGCCGAACTGTCGTCAGGGTGGCTACATGCTAGTCTTTTGCTGCAGATGTTATTGTTTTATGTGAGAGAGTCAGATATTCAAGCGTCTGAGTTTCATCCTCAGTGCAGAGAGCGAAGCCTTTTGCCGTGGGTTGATTAGCAAATAGAAAATAATACTTATCTTTGTTTTTGTTGTTGGTCCTTGATGTTCTTCGTCAAAAAAAAAGTGAAAACAAATGTGTGTGTGTTACCTGGACTTCTTCATGGAGGGTCCAGGTTCCTCCTTCAGCCAGTCTCTTCTCTTTGTCGCCGATTCCCTCCCGACCCCCACTCCCCACACAAAACATTATATTACCGGGCCAACACAATTTGTCATTAAACACAACATATAGACACACACGCTATAACCAGCCAATACATACCAATACATGGTCAATCACATATTTACAATCATCAACACAAATAAGTTAGTTAAAAATATGTAAACAAAGGAGGACATGCCAGATGCCTCTACTTGCACCCATACACAATGATTCACATTTGTGGATAATAAATAAATAAATAAATACACATACACAATAAATAGTTCATATAAAAACATGTCGCAGTATGTATTGGCTGGTTTTACACATTCAGAACACAGTACACTGGCTGGTGATAACTGTAGTATGTCTGCAGTACACCAGCTTGGAGGCATGTTTTGTGGCTCTGAGATGTAGATGTGGTCGAGCAGTGTCTGCTTTTCCGTCAGTGCCGTTGTTATTAGTTGGGTAAAGCCTCTGGACTGAAACACCTCTCTGATGGATTTATTGCCTCCTGAAAGTAGGTCCTCGTTAAAGTCCCCACAAACAATGACAGGCTGGTGATTCATCATGTCCAAACTGTCCAAGAGGCTTTGCAAGTTTGGCAGGAACTTGGCAAGACTGTAATTTGGAGGCTTGTACACAGTCGCGATTAACGCTTTGACTGGTCCCTCAACTTTGACGACAACAAATTCCAGATCTGTGACGTTTTGGATGTATCGACGGGCCTCGGCCCGAAGATTGTTCCGACAGTACACTGCGACCCCACCTCCATCCTTTGTAGCCATGTCTGTGTAGTGTGTGTACGACGTGTGTCTGTTACGCGTGAACACGTTGTACCCGTCCAAGTGTAACGTCTGGGGCACAACGGATCCGGACAAATGTGTTTCTGTCACACAGAAAACATCAGCGAGCCTGAGTTCATGATGGGCTCTGATGTCGTCCATGTGACAGGTCAGTCCTTCTGTGTTGTGGTGGATGACCGTGAAAATGGTTTGCTCTGCCAATGGGACGCGGTGCAAGAGTGGCATTACACCGTGGAATGAAGCTCTGCTCATACGCTCGAGTGCAGACGTGATGTGAGGATCTGCATAGATTTTACTTTCCTCAAAGTCGGTGACGTTCAGTCCTTGAAGCAATGTGGTCCGACTCAGGGCCACATAGGCCATTCCGGGCTCAAACACGCGCTTCAGACTTACCACCGCCGACTGTAGGGTCATGCCTTGCGCTTTGTGGGCTGTGCATGCAAAGGCTAGCTTCATTGGGAACTGTCGTCACACCATTCTTTTTTATGACTCATTTTTTCCTCCCATTTTTCAATGTAGGCCAGATTGTCAGATGGCCCCAGGATCTTTTCCGGAATCTCTGACCCGCCGAAGGATTGTCCAGTTGGAGTACAAGCAGCGTCACGGTCGTCTTTCCGTGCGATCCGGGTCTGGTCACAATGTGTGCGATCGTTCCAAACTTCCCATTGACGAGTCCATCTTCGACGTCGAGATTTCTCGTGACCATGAGGCGCACTCCCGCAGCAGCTTGCAAAACGTCAGGCAGGTCTCTTTTGCCGCCCTTGATAGGCTGCGCATAGGCCTGCATGCATCCAGTCCGGGGATCTTTTTTGTAGTCTTCTGCCGGAATGTTAACGATGTCTCGGTGGAAGGCAGCGACTGTGGCGGCATTGTGGGCGTCCACCTCTTTGTTCGTCGCAAAAATGTGCAGCGCTTGAGGTGGACAATCACTGACGTCAGCGACGACTGTGGCGAGCAAGGCTCCGTCTTCACTGGCGAGTGGCTCCGTCTTTGGCTTCACCCTAATCCTGTTGAGCAGTTGTGCGAACGCGAGGTCGTCTTTCTGGCGCATGATCTCTGTGAGATTGACCATCTGGAAGTAATCTTTCCAGAGATCCAACACAGTCTCCTCATACACGCACAGTGGTTTGGCTTTACCGGGGGGTGGCAACTGGTAAAAGTCTCCCACTGCCAGAACAGACATCCCTCCAAATGGTTTCCTGTTGCCTTTGATCTGCTGGAGTCTCCAGTGGACCTAGGCAAACAGCTCCTTTGAAACCATCGAGATTTCGTCGATGACGAGAATCTCTGCGTTCGCCAGCGTTGCCCTCACCTCGTCCAGTGCATTCCCAAGGCCCTGGTATGGCGGCTTCAGGTTCCTTGGCAGCTTCAGGATGGCGTGCAAGGTTTTACCCAAGATGTTGAATGCCGCCGTGCCAGTGAATGCTGTGAGCAACACAGTGGGCTGGGACATGTCGGCGAGGTCGCGGATTTTGGGCAGCTGGCGCAGGATTTTGGTGGCTTCCTGGTGTATTGACTTGATGAGGTGGGATTTGCCACAGCCAGCTCCGCCAGAGACGAGGTAGAAAAACTGTTCGGGATCGTGACCCCAAACACGTTTCAGGCACCACTCGCGCACAGTGTAGAAGACGGAGGCTTGCGTTTGGTTGAGGCTTTGGTACATTTTGCGCACAAAGTCTGGGCTTAACTTTGGCGCAACTATACCCGGGACGCCTGCGCTGCTCTTGGGGTCGACGTGGTAGTCAGGCACCCCGTCCTCTTCGTCCTCGTCGTCGCCGCGATCAATGTGCTGCCGCTGCTCAATGCACTCCATGCGATCGACTTCAACTTCTGGCGCAAAGGTGTTCCACACGTTCAGAGTCGGGCCCATCTGTCGCATCTTGTCCAGTGCATTGTTCACTTGCCTGCCATAGCCTTTGTATCGCTTCTGGTTGTTGTCCACGATACTCTTGACTCCCAGATCCCACTTGCGGCCGCTTTTGTAGAAGTGCTCGTACGTCGGGCACGTCTCGCTGGTCAGGTCTTTGTCCGATCGGTGAGGAAAATATAGTTTGAGCAGGCGTCGGTAATGCTTCTCTGGTTGTTTCTTCTCTGAGAAGCGAGGGAACCTGATGACAGCACACTTGCCTTCGGTCCGTTTCTGAATGAAGCCTTTGTCGTTTTGGAGAGGAAGTGCTCGTTTGCCTTCAGTCTGGCGGCCGTAGAGAATTCTGTACTCTGAGGCAAATTCAGCCAAACACATGAATTCAAACTCAGGTGCAGCGGGTCTTACCTCGTATTTCTCTGGCACACCAGACATCCACACTTCCTCTGCCTCTGGTGACATGTTCTTTAACCGGCTCATCGGGTGACTCATTTTCAGAGCATTGTCATCAGTCTGGACAAAGACAACATTCCGGGTGCATTTCTTTAAAGGCAAGCTGCATGTCCGTGCCACGGCCTCTTGAGCGCTGACCTCTCTGTGTTTGGAGTAGGCCTGCATGATCAGCTTCATCTCGTCGCGCTCATTGACGTTCCTCTTCTTCACGTCACTGACGACTGACTAGAGGTGCTCGGTCATCTCATGCTCAGGTTTGGACAGGTAGGACATCATGTATGCCATGCAGCTGTAGTCGTCGATGACATACTGGATGTCCATGTTGGCGTTCCATGCCCTGAGCAACACTGGATTGTATGTGTTGATCCAACAATCATTGGGGCGGCGTTTGATGTAAAGCACACTTCCGATTGTCAGATCAAACACAGCATCCAAGTATTGCTGATGAGTGAGATTGCATTTCTCAAGCAGCTCCGTCAAGGTGTCGAATGAAGCATTGGGATCACACAGCAGGTTCCTCAGTGGCTTCAGTTTGTCCCGGGCCTCTCTTTGTTTTTTCACAAGTGTGGCCTTCTTTTTGCCAGCACTTTTGACTTCGTTTCCACGCCTGCTCTGCTCCTCATGGTCATCCTTTCCACCGTCATTGTCATCGTCTTTGTCGTCCTCTTCGTCGGGTTGGGGGTGTCGTATGTCAGAATGGTTTTGTCCATGGGCAATTTAGGGAACCCGAATCTGCACTCCACATTGCCCTTCTTGCACGACTTTAAGTGGTTTCTGCTGTGCACTTGCACCTCAGAAACAATTTTGTGCAGCTCGGGGTCCATGTCTGGGTCGGGCTTCTCATACGATATGTACCGGTCGACGAATCGGTACACATCCTCGTCCATGCATTCTCCTAACACTGGTGCGTCTTTGATCCACACCAGCATGTGAATGTGTGGGCTTCCTCGGGCTTGAAACTCCACACGATAGAAGTAATCCTTCACTTCACCGATGGGTTGAGCAGGAGACATGATCAGGCTCGTCATGAGCGCATCCACTCTCTTCTCAAACATCCGCATGACAGTGACAGGATTACTCCGGAGAATGTCACACTTGGCGTTCCAGTCCAGCTCAGAAAAATGCACACCTTCACCCTGTTGAGCTTTGATCCCCTCTATGACTTCAGGCCATCTCATTTCGGCAGCTGAAAACGTGAGGAAGAATGTTGGCTTGCCCAACTGTCTGGCCATAGCGTGGAGGTCCTTCAGCGTTTTGTTCCAATAAGCTGGAGTTCCTCTCAGGGGCTGCATGAAGCGCGTCACGTCCTGATTTTGGATCAATTTTTCCACCTCATTTTTGTCCTGCAGCATGCGGTTGGAAATCCTGCGACCATCTTTTGACTTGGTCTTGCCTTTGCGTATTTGGATGGACATGCTGCTGTTAGCCAAATGAGTTTCCGTGACAAACTGGGCAAAGAAAAGGTAAGACTGGTCGCCTGCGAATCTGAAGTCGGCAGAAAAGAGTCTTACGTTAAAATAAATACTTGGTGACAATTTGATCGCTCTAATTTCGTCCAATGTGTTTTGTCCTGTTTGGAACTGCACAGGAAATGCCATGGATTCTAATTTGGGTATGGTAAAAATGCCTACGGGTCTGTTGCCTTGGGCGGGGGCAATACTAAATATCCCACTACCGTAGGAGAGTATTTCCTGTGCCATGTCAGGGGGCTGCATGCAAGTGTCCAGGGCCAACCCGGGTCCGAAGTGGGTGCAACGTCTTTCTTTTCTCCTTCTGAAGCGTTGCTCTGCTGGGGCTGTGCAGCAGCTTCAGACTGACTCACCTGTACTTGGTCCTCTTCTTCACGGTCATCGTGGAGACTTTCAAAGGTTGCACTCTTGTCGATATTGATCTCATGATATTCAGAGTGCGTCTCCTTCAGTGTTGCTAGTCCAGCTAGCACATTCTTCATGTTGACCGTGTAGAAGTGTTGATGACCTTTGTACCTGATGTGTCTCTTCAGCTTGACCTGCAGCAGCTGGGCTTCAGGGTTGGGTCTTGGGAGACAGTTGACGGTTTTTACCACCTCTGACGGCACACACACGACAGCACCGCATACTGCTCTTTGCTGACCTTTGGGCAAGGCAACAATCTTCGCAAAAGGCAGGATTTTTGCAATCAACTGCCTTTCAAGCACATTCAGATCAGCTAGCTCGGGGGGGATGGGTGCTAACTCCAGCTTGTTGGCTACGGCCATGGATGGCATCTGTCCTCTCGTCAGGTGTCCGCCACAAGTCGGGCATATCCACTCCTGCAGTCTCTCCTCTGGAACGGTGCAAGGCGCTGAGCATTCGCCGCCACACACGTGAACATACTTACCCGTCAAGCAAGCAGATGCCACATGGGTGTTTTTCACATACTTGGATCTGTTGCACTGCTTGACTTGATTGGGAAAGAGGAGTCGGTGGCAGACTGTGCAGACACGTGTGGGTCCCTGGCGAATGGTTTCGCGGAATGCAAATATCGCTGCTTCCATCACAGGGTCGACAACAGGCTTTGGCGTTTTCTGCTGGCGGTGTCTGAAGAGCTTGTATTTTGCTTTTATTTTCAGTGCACGCTGCAACCTGTAATTTGAAAGGTTGCATTCGAAGCCAACTTGTTTCTTCTGTGTTGGGCACAGCTCTGTTTATGGTGCAGTCTGAAGTCTGGGTCACTGTGATATCTCGTGTGAACAGTTGTCATCTTTTTGAGCCTGTATTTCTGGTCACGTGCATACCTTCTTGTGTTGTATGCTTTCTTGCTCTCGCTGACATCCGGATTAGTTTTGTATCTCTGGGCCATGTGTTTTTTGTGTCTACTCTGAAAATCAGGATCTCTGTATCTCAGAGCTATGTATTTTTTTAGTCTGCTCTGAAAATCAGGATCTGTTTTGTATCTTCTTGCCATTTTTTCTTTCTTTTTGTTTAGAACATGAGGATTGGCATAATACCTCTTGTATGACAACAGTCTCTGTTTGTGGTAGTGACGGTCTTCCACATACTTGGTTTTCATAGCTTGCTTTTTTTTTACTCGAAATTCTGGGCAGGTGGCCTCGGTGTGGTCACGTTGCTCCATGGTGAGGCTGCTGTGCTGCTCCTCGTCCTGGGGCTGTGGCCCATACCCTCAACGGGGCTGTCACCCTGCAAACTCCATGGTGGGGTTATCAGGCTCTGTTGATGGGTCAGTGTTGGGCTGCTGTTCTGTTGAGGTCATTCAAATATATTTTTAAATTTTTCTCAAATTAAAACTCAAATATATGTTTCAAACAAAGGCATTCTGAACAAAAAATCTTGCTCTTACCCTTAGTCAAAAGAAATTCATAAGCCCTCCTCATCTTCTCCAAGAAGTTTTTGGTGGTAGATGTGAGGGGCAAATGGGTTATTATGTCAGCTACCCACTTGTTAGAGGCCTTCTTGTCTTTTTTTCCCATAAATAAAATGGGCTTGTAGCCTATGGCCTCAAGTTTTCGCACCTGAAATAAAAAGTAACCAGTTGGCACACATTAGTTAAACCCACAGCATGATTGGACACTTTAGTACTGTAGCAAGCATTTAATGGCAGTTAATGGAGTACAGTGGAAGAAAAGGAGCCGCAACTTGTTTGATTTAGATCAAATGAATAAAAATGAGCCTTTTCACTGACTGCAATACGGGCTGAATCAATAATGCGGCCAACATTCCGGTTTGGGACGATACCTTGACCCCACTTGCTGTCCAATGATGCTGTCTTTTCCTTCAACTTCTTCTTCATTGACAGGCTCACATAACACATGCTGCAAGTTTTGAGGCTTGCAGCATTGAGTGTCTGGCAAGATGGACAGGGCCTGAACTTTGGACGTGTCATGACACACACTGATATAAACAAAAACATGACAGATAACAAGATATTTTTTTACAGACAAGAACTTAATACTGACAGAAAGATACACAAACAGCAACAGAAAGACTGACAAGTACAACACAGCACGGACAGGATAACAAGACAGACAGACGTGGCTCTAAAAAGTGCCTTTGGTTTGCGTTTTAGAAACGATGCTTCAAGGAGGGACAAATGGAAGAAGACAATTGAAGGACCTGTTGGAGAGAAAACACTTTGAACCAACTATTCAGAATTGAACAGCCTAGATTTGACATCTGTGTTCTCCTCATCAGAACGTTGACATCATACTTAAGACTACCAACATACTGACCGTTCACACTAGTCATTTCAATTCAATTCAATTCAAATGGGCTTCATAGGCATGCAGGTTTAAATAACAATGAATCACTACTCTCCCTCTCCATTTATCATATGCTGGACTGCTAAGTTATAAAGCAATTATGTATAGCCTATATTCTATTCTATTTACATTGTACTATTTTACTATGACTGTGCCCAGAATGATTCCATTGTGCTAGGGACCACAATGGAAATGAGCCTATGGGCTTTATTGTGTCATCCCTGACTATTTTGTATTTGAATCTATGACACACAGAGTGCTTGATTCATACTATATCAATAATGGTCAAATCAAATCAATCAATCCAAACTTTGACCCAGTAAGCCAGTGTACAAATGGTTCTGACAGTTTCATGTCAGTCTTCTACAGCCCTTCAAATGAAGTGGTGGGCCTACCTATATAACATAAAGTTGAATTGAGCACGGAAAAAGCATCATGTGCTAACTACTGGCTTACAGCATCACGTGTTAGCTAACCCTACGTGCATTTGGTGCAGCAAGTTATACCTCAATGTCTTCAATAATTCACAGTTACACCAAATGACTACCCTGCTCTCCTAAAGATGCTAACAACAACTTCTTTTCTTCACCTGACACATTTTAAGGCGTACATTTAAGGATTTTATCTCCATATGTCACCTGTCTAATTCATTTATCAGTGTACTTACCGAGGGGGGGGGGGGACAGCAATGGGACGCTGCATCAGGGTTGCCAGGTCTAAGACAGAATCAGCCCGAAATCCACAAGGTCCATGTGTGAATGTGCTGATCTGAAGTTAGTTTGGTAGGATTTAGGAATAAATGAAGTATATCACTTAACATATGGGTTTCTATATATTACCCATATAATGTGAATGCAAAAATAGGTCTACCCCAGCCAGCAGACAAAGACTTCAACCCGCGGGACGCATGGGACGACTTGGGAGTGAGACCGTGTTGGTCCTGAAGACAGAGACGTCCATCCCCAATTACACAGTGCGACCACCTGGAGAGCTTCTTGATCCAGGAGAGAGCCTTGACCTTTCTGCTGCAAACAGAGAACCACTCTCATACACAAGTCCAACGCTGATGTGTCTGCCATGGTTGTCAACCTCCTCTGCAAGGGCTCTGCAAAGCTCTTGGTGTAGAAGAACAAGCTGAAGCTATTATACACCTCATCCAAGTCCAAAGGCCACAAAGCTACAGCATAGCTACTGTCAGAGTGGGAACAATGATGCATGTGTGCTGCAGGTAAAGGGTTTTCTAGTCTTCTAGTCTAGATGACCACTCAAACCCCATCACACACACTTTCATACAGCACATCTATGTGCAGCACATTTTTCTATCTGCCAGCACAGACGGCAGAAGCAGGAATCGAACTCCCAACCCATACGTTGAAAGACGACTGGCTCTACTACTGAGCTACAACACCTCTGGACCTGTGGTCCGATACAAAACCACTAGAATGAAGAAGTGTTCTAGAACAGCAAAGTGTCTAAAAGAGCCTCAGTGACAGCAGGTGGTCACATGTCAGCCAAAGAGAATCAGAACAGCCAAAGTCACTGAGATGGAAAACACGACGAGACACGACAGGTTGAGACAGCACAGGCTGCAGTTAGCTGTGGAGACCACCTGCTGATCTAAGTCACTGAGGAAATGCTTTATGAAGAGTCTGCAGTGTCTGCCTGTGACCACAGTGACATTGGATGTTATCCCTACAGATGCAAACCAGGGTCAAGGATGATATCCCTGTTCAGGAGGCTCATTCTTCTGTACAGGAAATAAAAAAGTACACACAGGAGTTGTTGATGAAAGGATGGATCGTAAAGTCTCAGTCCCCGTACGCCGCACCTGTGTGAGAGAAAAAAAGGAAGAGTCATTACGTCTTTGTATCAACGACCAACAAACACCCTCTCCCTCGCATGCAGGACTGGCTTCACTCACTTCTCTCTTAGATCAGGGCAAAGCCTACCATCAAGGCTTCACTGCTCAGGGTTCCAGGCGCCCCGTGGGTCTGTATGAATGGATCAGAACGCCCTGTGACACACTGAGGGATGACCTGCAGGCATATTGCAAGTATTCTGTTTATTGACTTTGCACAGAAGATTTATGTCGTCGCTTCATAAAAACTGTGAAGAATATTGAAGCTGCACTGGTTTATGGAAAATGTTCATTGGTAATGTGCTTTATGCTGTTTAATGGTACAATGTTATTGTGTTATCTTTCTAACCAGAGGCTTTTGCACTGAAAATGTTTGAATGTGATGAGTGTAATCATTACAGACTTTACTGTAAATGCAGTAAACCTCATACTCTGATGTGATAGAGTGTACATTAGAAATGGGACGTGTTTATGACTGAAACAGGAACTGACACTCGGGAAAACGTTATGTTATTTTTCTATGTGACCCATTAAAAATGCAAACACATAATAAGTTGAAAATAGAAAGAAATTGGACAGTGCAGTGTGGTTTTTATTATTATTTATTTAACCTTCATTTCTCATTGAGACACAGGCTCTCATTTCCAAGAGACAACTGTCGGACAATCACAGAACAACACAGTTACAGACAGACAGCACAACAATAAAGGAAATGTCCAAAATGTCACGTGAACAAACACATTCAAACACCGTCTCCAGTGACTGTAAAATCTAAATGTTAAATGTGTCCTCTGGGTACAGGAAATCAAAACTGTACCAGTGCAGAATGGTATGACATTATGAGAATGAACACACTTCACTAAGAACATGGTTCTTATTTCCTAGGTTTAACTTCTTGGGGAGCAGGGTTGCTTAAATATTTGTGGCCCACGTTGCTGAGATAGGAGTAGAGAGATCTGGTCCTCACGAAGAACCCAGGACCCTCCTGGTTTGAAGAATGGACACAAAGACCTCATCGATGTCTCTGACGACTGGGAAGAGGAAGATGAACTCTAACTTCCAAGTCTGTGTTGCTCTGAAGGTCCATCAATCTGACCTCTGACCTCCAATAACATGATCATACATGGAAGGAAATGTTAAAAGAATTGTTGAGATCCATAGGAAGGAGATGGGAGTCAGCTCAGTGTCCAAACAAGGGTTTAATCTTGTACAAGAGGAGCATTCACAAAGCAACACACAGGCCAGTTACAAAGTGAAGACTCCCTGTCTTGGAGGAAACACATGGTATTTATCTGTGTCAATGGGTCTGCTATCACCCTGCCATGAGGCGCAGACCCATTGTCTTTATTCACAAGTTACACTTCACGTCAAACACTTTCATTGAACCTTTCTCTTCACGTAGTCATCCCTACGCCATCATCGTTGGAGTTCTGTCACAGATCTGTTGAAGCAGCGACACGCACACACACACACATGTGCACACACGCAAACACAATCACAGACTCTCACACACACGCACGCACACACACACACAGTGTCTCACACACACACACGCACACACACACACTCCCACACGCACTCACACACACACACACACGCACACACACACACACACAGTGTCTCACGCACGCACGCACAGTGTCTCACGCACGCACGCACACACACACACACACACACATTCATGACTCCCGCCTGTTGAGAGAAGACGACAGAGAGTCAGAGTCAGAGTCAGTGATGCAGCTCAGATGTGGAATAATAACATCACATGTTACAACAGCTCACATTCACTCATTCACCAAACACTGGTTGTTTGGAGTTGTGTGAAAACAAATCAACAGAAGTATTTGGACTATTATGAAGTATTCAAATACATTGACAGTATTTTCATATGGAGTTTTGCAGCTTTAACAGCTTCAACTCTTCTTGGAAGACTTTGCTCAACACTTTGAAGTGTTTCTGTGACAATTAGTGTCCATTCATTGTGTCGAGCATTGATGAGGTCACACACTGATGCTGGACCACAAGGTCTGGCTCTTAATCTCTGTTCCAGTTCATCCCAAAGGTGCTGGATGGGGTTAAAGGTCAGGGCTCATGTCTTTATAGTGGTTGCTTTGTCCACTGGGACACAGTCATGTTGGAGTAGAAATGTCTGCGTCTGCTGAACTTCAGATTGTCCTTCACTGAGAGAAGAGGCCGAGAGTCCAAAGCCCCATTGAAACACGTCAATTCAAATACTTTTGTCCATATAGTGCATCTATAGTGCTGCAGGAACTACTCCTCACCAGCAGGGGTTGCTGTTTCTTTATGTTCATCTCTGTTGACATGGAAGTCAAGGTCACATGTTCAGCTGGGGCCTTAAATGCGTACTCTGTGTACTTTGATGGAAAGTATTTGTTAGTAGATATATTTCAGGGACATTTGGTTTTTGGATTGAATTGTTGTTGCCACTGTTTCATGTTGCCTCACACACACACACACACACACACACACACACACACACACATGGTGACGATACTCAAGTCACTCATTTGCATATTTCTTCAGGAAAAAGTTGTGTTTATATTCTGTTCATGCAGAATTTGTCTATAAACCTTAAACCAGAGACAACTTTGATTTTGACTCATGTTACAGAGTCTTGGAGGCGGAGCTTTAACCTGAGGTCCAACAGAAAGGGGCGGGCTTTGTCCCTCCAGTGTTCATGTTTACAGCAGAGTCACTATCATGTCTGTGTCTGCAGCCTCTTCATGTTATTTGATATAATGTGAATGTAAATGACTTTCTCGTGGTTTTATGTGGTTTACACTTGAAGGTGTTTGTGGAAGACTTTTAAAAAAAGGTCAATGAAGTCTACTTTCTGGGAAATTGTCCTCATTTTTGACAGAAAAAGTGAAGAAAACTAACTCTAACATTGTCTTAAAAGAAGAGAATGACAACTTCATGTAAGCTTTAATAAACAGTAACAAACAACAGTTTGAATGAAATCCCTGCTGCTCCTGCTTCACTACTGCTGTGTTTAAAACACAAAGGTCAAATTCACTCTCTCTGTACTTACGTACTTACACTAACTCTTAGTTTGTTTCATGTCTTTTTCATTTGTTTCCATGTCTTGTCACTAGTTCTCCTGTCATCTTTCTTCCATGCAATCAACTCATTTCCCTCACCTGCTTTTCCATTGGCTCATTAGTCCCTCAGTGATTATATAGCAGCCCATTTTCAGATGGTCTTGTGTTGGTTTTTTGCTCCAGCATTTCTAGTTAGTCTTCTTGTTCTGATGTGTTTGCCTGTTTGTGACTGATTTCCTGCTTTTGGACTTAGTAATCTGCGTTTTCCTGCCTCGTTGTCGTGCTTTTGGGTTCTCCCTTGCCAAGGTGTCAATTCTTAAAGTCAGAGAAGACTCACTTTCATTTCTTTGCTTGTGATAAAGATCATTTCTTGATATTTTGCTCATTTCTTCATGCTTTTGTCAGAGTTTGAAGGAAAATGACGTTCCAGTCTGAAAGTGGCTACTTTGACGTTTTCTAACCAAACAAGATGTGCTGCTGTTTTTACAGTGTATGATACAGTGGATCTATAATCTGTGATGAAGTCAAACTACAAACAGCTGATGGACGCTCATCATGTGAGGCGCTCAGCTCTAGTCTGTGAGTAGCAGCAGCTCGTGGCTCGTCTGTTGTCTCTCTGTGTCTTTGTGTCCAATCATGAAGTCTGTCACTATTGTGCTGTCACAGCTTCACTGAGGAAACACTGATGTTTGTCTGACTGTGATTAGAACAACACTCTACTCATCCCAGAGTCTCCAGTCTGTAGTCTGGACTCTTCTGAAGATCACACAGCAGCTTCACTGCTGAATCCTGCAGCTGGTTCCACCTCAGGTTCAGGTCTCTCAGGTGTGAGGGGTTGGACTTCAGAGCTGAGACCAGAGAAGAACAGCTGATCTCTGTCAAACTGCAGCCCCACAACCTGAATAAAGAATAAAACATGAGACTTTAGAACAATGTGTGTGTGTGTGTGTGTGTGTGTGTGTGTGTGTGTGTGTGTGTGTGTGTGTGTGCGCGCGCGCGCGCGCGTGTGTGTGTGTGTGTGAGTGTGTGTGTGTGTGTTTGACTGTGTTTGTGTGTGTGTGTAAGGAGTTTATTTTATTCATCAGTGAATAAAATTAGTTTAATGTAAATGAAATGAAAGTTTAAAAAAAACAACAGCAGCTTCAGTCAGTGAACTCACTTCAGAGTCTCCAGTCTACAATGTGGACTCTCCAGTCCAGAACACAGCAGCTTCACTCCTGAATCCTGCAGCTGGTTCTGACTCAGGTTCAGGTCTCTCAGGTGTGAGGGGTTGGACTTCAGAGCTGAGACCAGAGAAGAACAGCTGATCTCTGTCAAACTGCAGCGCCACAACCTGAATAAAGAATAAAACATGAGACTTTAGAACAATGTGTGTGTGTGTGTGTGTGTGTGTGTGTGTGTGACTGTGTGTGTGTGTGTGTGTGTGTGTGACTGTGTGTGTGTGTGTGTGTGTGTGTGTGTGTGTGTTCTTGTACTTGTGGCATACTGAGGACCAGTGTGAGTTTTTAACCCACAGAGTGAGGTCCTTTTTACGAAGTGAGGACATTTTGGCCGGTCCTCACTTTGTTTTCACTGAAATCATTTCCTTAATTTGCTCTCCGCTCCACCTGCAGATATTTTATGGTATGGCACCCAGTAGTTCTTTATAGATGTCATCCATTGCTGCTTACAAGCATAACCATTGCATTGTTATGAAGTAGAAATTTGTGATTCTCACTAGCTTTTGTAAATAACATAAATTACTGAATTAATGGAACTCCATCTAAATGTGTAGCCATAATTTTTTAGATATTTCAGAGGAAGTTCAATCATTTAATTTTGCTGTACAAAGTTTTTTTTCTTTGAGTTATCCAAGTTAATTTAGGTTGGTAAATACTGTATGCCTGAGCAGTAAACTGCTAAGACTTGTATCTGACTTACAATATTAATTACCAGTTCATGTTTCCTACTATTTTGCATCCCAGCCATGAATTTCATCATGTAAGCTTGCTTAAAGGGTAACTAGTCAGTTTCAGGGCTAGGTACTGCTGGAAATTTTGTCTCCTTTGTAAAGTTGTTCAGAAATGATAATGATGATCTAAGTACCACAAAGGGTCATTCCAATTTTTTTAAAAAGGAGCTATTTATTTACGGTGTTGTCTGGCATTTTCTCCCGCTTACTCTCCATTAAAACATATTTTACACTGCTGATCTCTCGGAATGTTCAAATGTATTAAATAATCAGTGGTGGGCTGTCAGGGCCAGCAGCTGCTGGCCCTTTTTTTTTTTTATAATCAAATTAATGTGTGTCTGAACGTGTCTGAATTCAATTACTTTTTCAGTATGTTATGATTATATTTCCAGAAAGAATATGGTTATTTTTTTGTGAAGCTGAGCTGGATTTTCCTGGATGTCATTAAACGCATCATAGCTCCGTGGACCTGCTCTAGTAGTATTGCTGGCCTTTCGTTGAAGCTGCCATTTCGTATTTGGTTATAACTTTGACTGACGTGTGTCGTCAGCCAATCAAAATTTGCTGCATAGTGACAGAACGCCCCAGGCCCAGCGACGTGTCTGGCGCTAGCCCCCGCTGTTGTCATCAACGACGTTTGAACCTTTGGCGGGTTTTGAAGTAAGCTATGATCACTGCATTAACACCACCGATCCATCATGTTTCTGATCTCCTTCGTGTGCACTTTTCACGGCGAGCGTTTGGAGAAAAGAAGGAAATTATTTCAAGAGGAAGACCTACACCGAAGAGGTACATCATTTACGGTAGTTCCAGTGTTAATGATAAATTGATAACATTTTTTAGAAGTGGTGAGGACAAAACTGTTGATCATAAATAGTGCCGTGGACGCCTATGCCTATGTGGAAGCTTGTTTTTGTGTCATATGGTGGCTTGTGAAATTGCGTTTGCTGAGTGACATAACGGAAGATGTGGCGGTAATGATGCAGTAGCCTATGGATGCGCAGTGGTGTGTGTGTGCGCTATGGTTGTTGTAGATAAACTGTCTCGTGAATATAGAGCATAATAGTGTGTTGTTGTATGTGGTTGTGTTTGTTTTTTTTTTCTTACTAAAGGCCCTTGACTGAAACCCCACGGTACGCTACTGTAAATAATAATATTAAATATTAATAGTAGTTACATTACAGTAATTGACACATTCACATCCATTCACTAACAGAGTCATAGAGCGCATCTATGTGCAGCTCATTTTCTATCACTCTTTCAGTCTTTCATACACATTCACACAATGCTGACACAGCCGTCAAGAACAACGTGGGTTTAAGTGTCTTGCCAAAGGACACATGGACATTTAGAGTAGAGGCAGAAACAGGAAACTCTTTCTTAATCTTTGTATCAGAATGTAAGTGAAGTAGTACAGGCACATTTCATAACTCTCTCCAATACACAGATGAGGGTTAATCCCATAATAATCTACAGAGTACATATATGTATATACATATATAACAAATATATAACCTATATTCCTACACCAGAAGCACCACATATTATCCCTTTAACATTACACGCAGCTTTAACAGTGATGAAAAAGAAGAGCTGTGGCAGCATATAACACAGACAATATAGACTTGTGACTAGTCAGCTTGCATTAGCATGCTATCTGACATTAGCATTATTATGATATCTCGCATTAGCGTGCTAGCTCTCATTAGCGATATTAGCATCAGCTTATTTAAAGTGTGAATATAAATGAAGCAGCTCAGAAAAACAGATCAGGTAAAGGTATTTAAACACAGACAACCCATGTGTCTGCAGAACATGAGCTACTTACATCTGTCACAGAAAACATTCACTGCAGGTGAGGGAGAGGATTGACTCATCAATAATCACATGACTCTGGTTCTCTGTGAGAGAGCACCAGGACCCCACAGTGCAAACTAGACTGCCCACAATAATGCCTGAACAAAATAACATTTTTAACATTTTTCAACAGGCAGCTCACTGCACAAATAATAAGGAATTTACAACAACAAAAGTGCCAATGATACATAATATATGACCAGAATATGAACAGAATTTCCCTGTTTTCCTTGTTTGCTTGTTAGCAATTATTAGCAACTAACTCTGGTTATGTAAGGAAAAAACAAATGCCCAACTTCAGTCAAAGCAGCTGAAATATCACTTTTCATGTTCTGCACATACTTATTGAACAAGTGGAGTGATACATGACTTATTGTTTATTCATAATGGTTTTAATGCACTTACTCATAGCTTCATACCTCGAAAAAACTGTCTGACCTCTGATCTACATAATACAGGATGTATTATGCTTTCAATACTATGTATATTTACTATGTTATTTTGGGGGAAACAATGTCATGGAAGGAGGGGTCATGACCCCTGGCTACAGTGGGCCACAGTGGGCTTGGTCTGCCGAAGACTGTTTTAGGTCTGGACCTAAAACTCAGTGCTGTGTTGTCAGAACATCACCTGTGCTCTCTCATGTCTGCTCTGTGACTAATGTGGAATGTTTCTGCTTGGCTCCGAAGTCTGTTTCTGGTTTAGTATAAATAAATAAGCAAAGTATTATATTCAGATATATATATATATATATATATGAATATATATATATATATATAAATATATATATATACAGTCATGTGAAAAAAATAGGACACCCTATGAAAACATGTGTGTTTTTTAACATATTTAGACATATGGATATTTAATATCAATTTTAACAATACTGAGAGATTCAAGTAATATAACTAAACAAGTAAAACTGAAGAAAATACTTTTTAAAACTTTCTGTAAAATGTAATAAAATAAACAAGCAATTTCTGGTGAGGAATAAATTAGGACACCCCCACATTTTCCCCAGTTAAAATGGCTGATATCACACATAGGTGTATCACATCAAGTGCACATGATTAGAACATTGTTACTCAACATTTTGAAGGAGGCTTGCCCTATTTAAACCTCAAACATTCAGTTTGGTGTGCTCCTGACTGTTGACATGAGCGTGAACACCATGGTGAGATCAAAAGACCTGTCTAAGGCCTTCAGAAAGAAGATTGTTGCAGCTTATGAGTCTGGTAAGGGATTTAAAAAGATCTCAAAAGAGTTTGAAATCAGCCATTCCACTGTCCGGAAAATAGTGTACAAGTGGAGGACATTCAAAACAACTGCCAACATGCCCAGGTCTGGCCGTCCAAGCAAGTTCACCCCGAGAGTAGACCGCAAGATGCTAAAAGAAGTCTCCAAAACCCCTAAAATGTCATCACAGGACCTACAGCAGGCTCTGGCGACTGTTGATGTGAAAGTGCATGCCTCTACAATCAGAAAGAGACTGCACAAGTTTCATTTTCACGGGAGGTGTGCAAGGAGGAAACCTTTACTCTCCAAGAGACACATTAAGGCCAGACTGAAGTTTGCCAGAGAGAACGTAGACAAAGAACAGGACTTCTGGAATAATGTTCTTTGGACAGATGAGTCTAAAATTTAATTATTTGGAAAACAGAACAGAGGACATGTTTGGCACACACCAAATACAGTGTTCCTGGAAAAGAATCTCATACCAACTGTGAAGCATGGAGGTGGAAGTGTCATGGTTTGGGGATGCTTTGCTGCAGCAGGACCTGGCCAGCTCACCATCATAGAATCCATCATGAATTCTACAGTGTATCAGAGGGTGCTTGAGCAACATGTGAGACCATCTGTAAGAAAATTAAAGCTGAAGTGGAACTGGACCCTGCAACATGACAATGACCCTAAACATACCAATAGATCCACAAAGAATTGGCTGAAAACTAAGAAATGGAGAGTCCTGGAATGGCCCAGTCAAAGCCCAGATCTTAATCCCATTGAGATGCTGTGGGGTGACCTGAAACTGGCTGTACATGCAAGAAACCCCTCAAACATCACACAGGTTAAAGCATTCTGCATTGAGGAGTGGGGGACTTTCCTCAGACCGATGTCAGAGACTGGTAGAGGGTTACAAGAAGTGTCTCACTGAAGTTATCAGCCAAAGGGGGTAACACTAGGTATTAGGGGGTAGGGTGTCCTAACTTTGTCCTCAGCTAGAATATGCATTTATGTTGATGTCTTTTGTTTAATGAGTAAAACAATGTTATTTTTTGCTGTTTACCTGCAATTATATCACTTTCTTTTCCAGAGATAAATAAAAACAAGATTAGACATTGATATGTGAACATTTCTTAATGAATAACTAACTATTTTATGGGGTGTCCTAATTTTTTCACATGACTGTATATATATGTACTGTATATATATATATATATATATATATATATATATATATATATATATATATATGTATATATATATATATATGTATGTATGTATATATGTATATATATATATATACACACGTGTATGTATATATATATATATATACATACATAAACATTCATTACGTCAAAAAAATAAATAATCAATAAATGTTTAGGTCTCATTTTAAATTAAGATAATTTTATCTAGTTCAAGAATTGGGAACATTTTATTAATACTTTTTAATAATTAATAAAAAATGTAATATAATACTTGAGAAAAATGGAGAAAATACTTTCAGCTAACTTTCTCTCACTGAACAGAAGTCAGAAAGTCTGCTTTGCTCCCCTCCCCCACCACATTAATGGCCCATTAACAATTATCCAATCAGAGTGCAAGGAGGGAACTTCAGGTCAGATCACAGTCAAGCTGCATGTCATAGAGAGATACAGCAGAGAGGATGGAAAAGCAAAGAAAGAAGCAAGGAAATACTGAGACGGCTAATGAGACAGCACAGGTAAGTTATTTTGGTAACTTTTTTCAGTGTTTGTTAGTAGTATACTGGTAATGTATTATATAAATGTTTTAGCATTCAACAAGGTCGTGCAGCAGTTGTAGGCCAGGCCACATGTTTAGATAAGCTAACAGCATGGAGAGGTTTCCTCTGATTTCACCACAGAATAAACTGTAAAACACTAAAACAGTGTCAGAACAAGTGACTGTTATAAATAGTTGTGATGTTTTTACATTAACACTTTGGATATTATATTACATTATGTACACTATTTAATCACAACATATACTGCCTGTGTCTCTTAAAATGCAACACTGAAGAAAATCATTATTTGCGCAGGGGTTTTCTTTCCAAAATTAAAGTCACAGTATTTTGAACTTGGTTGGACTTCATTGGTGAAGTGAACACAGGGCCTTCTACAAGCACTGTCTGCCGGCCATATAGCCCACTTATAATTATATTATTATAATAATGATAATAATAATAATACTATATTATTATTGTCATTATAACTGCTACTACTAATAATAATAATTATAATCTTCACAATAATGACTAAAAATATAATTTTTCGATTTTAATAAAATTAAATGTTTTTCTAACAGACTGACAATAATGTCAATAGCAGTCATTAAAGTTGTGATTCCCTGTGCTTATACTGATAATAACTTAGGCGGCTTAAGATAAATATATTAATGATTAATTGAAAATCGATAGTTAATTATCCAAAGTTAGGAGAGCAGAATAATGGTGTGTCTGAGTTATTCTGCACTATAGAGATATAGAGTGTTTATTGTTATTGTGATTAATTGTTTCACTTCTAAACAGATGTCTTTAAGGTTTGAGCTGTTGAGTGAAAAACGTTACTCTCCCCCCAGGTGGAAGTGTCCAATTTGATTGATTTATTCGACAGCTCTGATTCGGACAAGATGCAAAACACAGAGACTACGTTTGAACCAGTGAAGTCAGATTCCTCAGACAACCACCCATCAACACTATCATCCACTGAGGATGAGATGCCCCTGCCAGCGAGAGACCGCCACTCATCAAAGCAGGTAGCACTGACAATGCCAGACCTGCAACTAACGATTATTTTCATAATAGGATTAATCTGTCCATTATTTTCTCGATTAATTGAGAATTGTTTGAGATTATTTATTATTTATTTATTTATTATATTTATTATTATTTGAGATTAATTGAGAAATGATGATGTTGTCAAATGTCTTGTTTTGTCCACAAACCAAACTGATGCACTTTTAATGATTTATTTGTTATCCAGAGCAAAGGATTGATGAAAGCTTAGACTTAAATTTAAGATCAGAAATCTTGTTTTCATCATGAATAAAGCTTTGAAGCGATTAATCGATTATCAAAAGTTGTCAATTAATTTAGTAATTGATTACATTTCATTACATGTCATTTAGCAGACGCTTTTATCCAAAGCGACTTACAATAAGTGCATTTAAACATTTGGGTACAAATAAGAGCTAGAGGTAAGTAAGAGCTTCAAGTAAACCAAACTATGAAGTGCTAGTCATAAGTGCGATATATATACATTTTTTTTTTGGATTAATAATCAATTGATGGTTTCACTTCTAAACAGATGTCTTTAAGGTTTGAGCTGTTGAGTGAAAAACTTTACTCTCCCCCCAGGTGAAAGTGTCCAATTTGATGGATTTATTTGACAACTCTGGTTGTGACAAAGGGCAAAACTCAGAGACTGAGGAATCTGACTTCACTGGTTCAAATGCAGACTACAACCCATCATCAACACCCTCATCCACTGAGGATGAGGCCCTGTCAAAGCACCAATCAAAGAAGAAAAATGTCAGAAGGGCCTTGGACAAGGCACCATCATCCACTGAGGATGAGATGCCCCTCGGATCTCAGGCTTCCAGCCTCAGTGTTCCTAAAAGACCACTGCCAGCAAGAGACCGCCACTCTTCAAAGCAGGTAGCACTGACAATGCCAGACCTGCAACTAACGATTATTTTCATAATCGATGAATCTGTCTATTATTTTCTCAATTATTCAGGAAAATAATGGACAGCATAATCGATTATGCTGTCCATTATTTTCTCGATTCATCGTTTGGTCCATAAAATCGCAGAAAGCCTTAAAAAAATGTTGATCAGTGTTTGTCAAACCTGGAAATGATGATGTTGTCAAATGTCTTGTTTTGTCCACAAACCAAATTGATGCAATTTAAATGATTTTTTTGCTATCCAGAGCAAAGGAGTGATTAAAGCTTAAACTAAACTAATTAAATTTAAGATCAGAAATCTTGTTTTAATCATCTATAAAGCTTTGAAGCGATTAATCGATTATCAAAAGTTGTCAATTAATTTAGTAATTGATTACATTACATTACATTACATGTCATTTAGCAGACGCTTTTATCCAAAGCGACTTACAATAAGTGCATTTAAACATTTGGGTACAAATAAGAGCTAGAAGTAAGTAAGAGCTTCAAGTAAACCAAACTATGAAGTGCTAGTCATAAGTGCGATGTATACATTTTTATTTTTTAATTGTTTCACTTCTAAACAGATGTCTTTAAGGTTTGAGCTGTTGAGTGAAAAACTTTACTCTCCCCCCAGGTGGAAGTGTCCAATTTGATGGATTCATTCGACCACTCTGACCACCCACCATCAACACAATCATCCACTGAGGATGAGGTCCTGGAATGTCCTTCTGAGAAATTAAAAAAAAGAAGTAAGAGACCACAAATAACAGTCAAAACGAGCAAGACAAAAAATGGCAGAAGAGCCTGGGACAAGGCACATTACTGTGTGTATTGTGAAAAGGCTAATATGAAAATAGCAAGACATTTAGAAAGGAAACACAGTGAAGAAACTGATGTTGCCCATGCCTTCAGTTTCCCAGCACGGTCCAAGCAAAGGAGGATACTTCTAGAATCCCTTCGGAATAAGGGAAACTGGCAGCATAATGTGAAAGTTTTACAAGATGGCCAGGGGGAGATTGTAACATGGAAGCAGCCCCATAAAGGTGCATCTCCAAAGGACTTCCTTCCATGCCAAAATTGTTTTGCTATGTTCAAGCGCACTGAACTCTGGAGACACCGAAAGACTTGTAGAAATAGGAAAGAGGAGACAGTGCAGGGTAAAAGACGGGTACAAAAAGCTTCCTCACAACTCATTCCAATCAAGGACTCATCACAGGAAATTCAAAACATTATTCATAGTATGATGCAAGATCATGTCACTTCACATATCAGGACCGACAAAATGATTTGTACATATGGAAATGCACTGTTTGCAAAAAAAGGCCGCGAACAATCGCAACATCGATACATAGCGCAGAAAATGAGAGAACTGGGACGATTTGTGTTGGCTGCAAAGGAGATTGACAAATGTGTCTCCGGTCTCAAAGACTTATGTGATCCCACCAAATTTCATCTGGCTATCAAAGCAGCAAGGAGTGTGTCAGATTACAACACAGAGAAGAGTGAATATGGAAAGCCATCAACAGCAGTTAAAATAGGATTTTCTTTAAAGGGAGCAACCGAGACATGGATTGGCCATTGTTTGATGAGTGGAGATGTTTTAACTGAGAAGAAAGCCAAAAAAT
Source organism: Solea solea (assembly GCF_958295425.1). Classification (NCBI taxonomy): domain Eukaryota; kingdom Metazoa; phylum Chordata; class Actinopteri; order Pleuronectiformes; family Soleidae; genus Solea; species Solea solea. The sequence continues at coordinate 30,271,627 of NC_081139.1, forward strand.
TTAAAGAGCTACTTGATACCTCTTGGTCAAGTTATGTGTCGGCTAATGCTCATAGTACCATGGAACAACGAAGGTGGAACAAGGAAGACTGCATACCTTTGACAGAGGACATTGTTTGTCTTCAGAACCATTTGAGGAAACTCGAGAATGAAGCAAAGGCAGAATTGGGAAGACATGTGACCACCACAGCCTACAAAACCTTAAGCGAGTGTCTTCTTGCACAGATCATTGTTTTTAACAAGAAACGTGAAGGAGAAGCGTCGAGATTAACGTTAGAGACATATCTGAATGCGGACACTGGTGCTGTAAATAAGGACATTTTTGAAACCCTCTCACCAGTGGAGAAACAACTTAGCCGAAAACTTACCCGGATTGTGACCCGTGGAAAAAGAGGAAGAAAAGTGCCAATTCTCCTACTTGACTGCACTAAGTCATCCATTGATTTTATGATTAAAATGCGGAGTAAAGTTGGCATACTTCATGAAAACCCGTTCCTATTTGCTAGGATTGGTACGATGACAAATATTCGAGGGTGTGACTGCCTCCGGAAATATGCACAAGAGTGTAAGGCAAGCAATCCAGAGCTCCTGCGGTCAACAAAGTTGAGAAAGCATGTGGCTACGTTATGTCAACTACTCCACCTTGACAATCAGGAACTGGAGCAAGTTGCCCGTTTTATGGGACATGACATAAGAGTCCACTGCGATTACTATCGTCAGACAGACAAAACTTTTCAGGTGGCCAAAATCGGAAAGCTCCTTTTTGCGATGGAGCAGGGAGGACAGGCACTCAGAGGAAATAGTCTGATGACTCTGGACTCTGTGGTTTTTGGTATGTTATGACATGACATGAACAATTAATCTTCAACTTAACTTCAATGTATAAAAATATGTGTATACATAAGTTGGTAATTTACACAAAATGTTTATATTTTTAAAAATATTATTTATTTATATAATTCTCTTGCATATATATATATATATATATATATTTATATATATGTGGAATCAGATTTGACAGTAAACTCAAGCAAAACCTTCAATGTCAAACAAAATTCTAAATTTGAGAATAAATAAAACTTACTGAAGCAAAAAAATTAGAAATGCAAAACATAATTCACATAATTACATTAAAATTTTGAGTGCTAGTTATATTTTTTTGCTTCAGCAAGTTTAATTCTTTCTTAAATTCCGACGTCAGTATGACATATAAGTTTTACTTGATTTTATTGGTACAAATCTGATTCCTTATATATATATATATATATATATATATATATATATATATATATATATATATATATATGTATGTACCTGTTAAGTGGTAAGTGGGCAAGAAAGTATAGTCATTGTAAATGGGGAGTGGACTGGACTTAATGTGGATATCCGTTCAATAGATGGAACCTCTACAAATGCTCCTAAAAGACATGGTGATCAGGAGAGTGGTGGGGATGATGATGATGACGTTGATGTGGGTAAGTCCTGATATTGTGACCATTAGACAGAATCACATTACACCAGGTGTTTCTGATGTAAAAGGATAGGACAGGTTTTTAGGTTTTAGCAGTAAAAATGTGTTTCATCAGGACACAAGAATAAAGAGAAGAATAGATTTTGTGTAAGAAGGCTTTTCCAGCTAAGTTTATCTCAAATCACACTGTACACACTTAACTATAACCTAGTGTAACAGAATGACCAACACATACATGCAATTATTTACTTAATACTGGGGCTGGAGCATCAAGAAGGAAGGCATCATCACTTACCCTATTGCATTTCAATAGGGTAAGTACCTTATGCTCGAACTGTAAAAGTGCTCTTTACACCAAGCTTGAATCTAGAATGAAAATAAAATCCACATATCTAGCCAGTTAAACACAAAACATTTTAAAGCATGTTTAACATACATGAAGATATGTTTGTAGTAACATATGTTGTCCCCTCAGATGATGATCTGCCATGCACATCCACCACAAACCCACCTGCTCACAGCCGCAAAAGAGTCGGAACTAATTACAGACGTGATGGCGGTGATGATCCTGACATTGTGGACAAAAGTAAGAAGAAATGCAAATGTTTTATTTTCTTAAAGAAAGCATAATGATTGTCTAAGTAGGATGTGAGACTTGTAAACCTATGTTTAACAGCCTTAACGGCCACTCACTTTCCCTGATAATACTCTATATTAGAGTGTAATTTTATCTTTTTTACTTTTTATCTTTTGGTAACTTGTCTTACTATTGTATTGTATTGTATTGTATTTTTATTTTATCTTATTTTTATTTTTATTCTATATTTTTATTCTTATTTTTACTTTTATTCTATTCTCACCTTTCTTAACTGAGCTGTTGTGAATGTGTGTTTCCCCCCTGGGGGAGGAATAAAGTCATTCAATTCAATGTATCTTTTGTTAGATGGAAATGACATGACAAAACCCAAGAGGGTCAAGAAGCCTGCAGATGACGATGATGATGATGATGATGGGTGTGATGTTGATGTTGATGTTGAAGAATGTGATGAAGATGGAGGTGAGTCCAGATAATATACCTAAGTGTTCTGAACATGAACCTTCAACTCTTTCAATTAACTAATATGTTTCTCAGACGGAGAAGAGCAACACATCACATCAACAATATCAGCTGTCAAGCAACGTCAGAAACATGATGATGATGATGGTATGTCTCATTTTTTTTAACAAGCTAAAGAATATCTGGACGTTCTCAGAAGACTCTGAAGGAGACACTAGTTATCCAAAAGTCATTAAATCAGTACAAACTGGACTTTGAAACAGAGCCAGTTACATTAATACATTATACATTAAATCTACCCCCTGCTCTGTCCCCCCTGACAAAACCAGAGTACGCTATCACAGGGTTTTTAAAGGAAAATGGGCTATATCGATGAGCAAATAACACGCAACAGGCTGATATTCATTTCTGTACTTCACTTGCAAACTGTGCATGGGACTGAGACTTGAATTGAAGTCAATTAGATAATATTCCCCCAAATTATTTCAAAGAAAATAGGGTTACTTTCTTACTCACAAACTCAACAATTAAGTTGCAGTTTTTCTTTAAAGGACTTGCCAGATCATAGAATCTTTATATTTTGTTCTTAAACTCTTTATCATTATATCCAACATTTGTAAGAAAACACTCAACTCAATTGAAATAGTTTATTTATTTATTTTGTGAGTTGTGTTCTATAAAGTATTAGTTATCCATTCTATATTCTGATCTATTTTTGATTTCTAGATGCTCCACAAGTGTCCAGAAAGAGACCCTGGACTGCTGAGGAGAGGACTGTGGTGCTTCGAAGGATGGGAAAGTTTGTTGCTCTAAGGAAGGTACCAGGGAAGAATGACTGTCAGATGTGCATCTGTAAAGAGTCTCCGGTCCTCAACAAAAGAACATGGAAAGAGGTAAAATACTACGTCCATAATGAAATTGCCAAAGTAAAGAAAAAGCTTGCCTTTTAAAGGCATGGCAATTGCTGTTTCTGTTCCTTTCTGTGCTAGATTTACATGTTCACAGACAGTGTCTTTGTTTTTTGCTGTTGCTCATCAGAAGTGACAGTCTGTTTCTATTGTTGTCACCCACAATTTTGAATTAAATTCAGTTTTTTTCTTTTCATATTTGCAACTGCAACTGTTGCTAGTCAGAAGTGACGACTAAAAAATAAAAGTACAGTGTATACAAATGTTTTAAAACAGTTTTAAAACTGACCTGCAGTTTATGGAGTCCAGTCTGACGGTGGTGTCAGTTTACTCACTCTCGAGGTCCAATCCCTCTTTATTTTATTTTATTTTTAAATGGACATAAAGCTGCTGCACAACTATCTTTTATGTAAAATAACTGAATCTGACAGGAAAACAAAATCAGAAGGCCAAGTGTGTGATGGCATTTTATTTTATACTGATTTGTTTTATTTTATATTTTGCAATAAAATTGCATGTGGGGCTTTTCTGTTCCAAATATAAGTCAGGCTGAATGTCCTTCTTTGACCAGCATGTCATGACACCTTTTCAGATTTACCTTTTCATGAATATTTAATAATCAAATATCAAAGATTCAACTTATTTAATTTATTACATGACTGAAGACGCTTTAGGTCTGGACCTAAAACTCAGTGCTGTGTTGTCAGAACATCACCTGTGCTCTCTCATGTCTGCTCTGTGACTCAGTGCAGTAATGTTTCTGCTTGGCTCTGAAGTCTGTTTCTGGTTTAGTATAAATAAATAAGCAAAGTATTATATTCAGATATATATATATATGAATATATATATATATACATACATATGTGTGTATATATATATGTGTGTGTGTATATATATATATATATATACATATATGTGTGTGTATATACATATATACATATATATGTATACATAAACATTCATTACATTAAACAAATAAATAATCAATAAATGTTTAGGTCTCATTTTAAATTAAGATAATTTTATCTAGTTCAAGCATTGGGAACATTTTATTAATACTTTTTAATAATTAATAAAAAATGTAATATAATACTTGAGAAAAATGGAGAAAATACTTTCAGCTAACTTTCTCTCACTGAACAGAAGTCAGCAAGTCTGCTTTGCTCCCCTCCCCCCACCACATTAATGGCCCATTAACAATTATCCAATCAGAGCGCAGGGTGGGAAACTCGGGTCAGATCACAGTCCTGCTGCACCTGCACTGCTCATGGAAAGGGTCAGACAGAGGATCGCTCATCTGTGGATTCACCACTTCAGCTGTGGCTGTTCTCCATTAGAAGCACATGTAAGTTATTTTCACCTTTCTGACAGTTTGTTAGCATGCACTGGCTGTTTTTTGTTTTATTTTTTTATGTCTTTCTCTTGTAGGCCAGGCCACACTTTTAGCTAACACAGCTAACACAGCTAACACAGCTAACAGCATGGGTAGGCTTCCTCAGATTTAACTGCAGAATAAACTGTAAAATACTGAAAGTGTCAGAACAAGTTTTTTTTTTTTTTTACCACAAATAAATTATGCTTTTTAATATTTTAAATATTATATTTACATTGTATACATTATTCAGTCACAACAAAGACTGTCTGTGGCTCTAAAAATGCAACACTGAATTAAATCATCGTGATCGTTTTGCTCTGTTTTTTTCTCCAAAATTACTGTCAGAGTTTAGAGTATTTTGAACTGGGCTTCTTGGGTGAAGTGAACATGTTATGTCCCCTACTGTGAAAAGTGATACATTTGTTATATCTTTTAGAGTGTATTACTAATATAGTGTTTGTATTTTAGAGTTTATTACCATGATGCTGGTCTTGATGGTGTGAGTGAATTATTCATTCATTGAAGAAATCTCACAGAGAAGTTTAAACATTAATAATGAACCATTTTATTACTTATATTAATGATGTAAATTGTCATAATTTAGGTTGAGTGATCTGCTGTTTTGTGATTATTTTGTGTGTGGCATTACAATGACAGGAGTAGCTGTAGGAGGTAGGAGAGCAGAAAAATGATGTTCTGTTCTCCAGTTGTTTTGCACCACAGAGATGCTAGAGTGTTTATTGTTATCCCCGATGAGCTAAACTAACTTAGCATTGGTGAAACTTTAGCTTAGCTAGTAATCACAGCAACTCCAACTGTAGTTCAGAGTTTCACTATTTGTGACTCATCATGGAATTAACATAACATAAATTTACAGCAGTAATAACAGTAAAGGAAATGTTAATATTTAAATTGAGTACCAAATTATTTCTCATAGACCACACTAATATAATAGTGATGTCAACAAACAAAGCCAAAACATTTTAATATCAGTTTATTCACTCTTAGATTTAGTGGCTTGACTGTCATCATTGCTTTGAAATATCACTATATGGGCATTTTAAGATGTCAGCAAAGTCGAATTACATGACTCACCACATAACCCTGTTTTTCTGCACTGCTAAACAGGCCTCCGAGACTGAGATGTATAATACAATGGACCACCCTGGATCCAGAGACCACCACTCACCTGAACGGGATGTGCCCCATGAAGTGTTCGAGGTAAGAAAGCCTTATAAATTATTTTTGACAGTGATTTCTTATTCATACTAACCTTGTAATCATTGCTTTAAGACATAATTACAAATCCTGTATGACATGTTTTCATTGACATCATTCAACTACCACCACTCTTCAAAGCCACCTTACATTGATCATGAGATGCCCCTGTCAGAGACAGCCTGCTGCTCACCACCATTATCAAGTATGTATGAGTATGAGGTCCAAGAAGCACCAAGCAACCACACATAGGTCATGCCATCATTTTGAGCAACTGAAAGAATGATATCGGAAAGACACCAGAAATTACAGTTAAAAACAAGCAAGAAAAAAATGGCAAATTATCTCATAAGATTAATATTTCTTTACTAACAAAGTGGCAACCAATCATGACTGAATCTGAATCTGAAGCATTAAGATTTCATGTTTTGTTCAGTGCCATGTTGACATTTTGTAACCATAAGTTGGAGGCGGGGCCACACAGTTGAGAAAGTGGGCAATATCTTTCCAAATATGAGAAACTCTCTCTGAAAGTGAATCATGGTGACGATGATGGTATGTTTAATCTTAAAGGAGACACTAGTTATCTAAAAGTCATGAAATCAGTACAAACTGGACTTGTAGATTTCTTTCAGACAGTTACTGGTCTTTGAAACAGGAAGCTCATTTCAGACAGTTATTTATTCATAAACTCTGACCAAACCGTTAATGATTAAAAACGAATGAACATTCCTCATTCTCAAATTCTGACATTGACATTGAAGTTTTAATTAATTTGACACAAGTCTGATTCCGTACATACATATATTGTACATATATGAAGCTATATTCATTATTTATTGTGGGACTGGACTTAATGTGAATATCTTGTTTAATAGATGAAGATCTGCCCTGTCCAACTCCAAATTCTCCTATGCGGCGCAGGAGGAGACCTGCGTGCAAACAACGCAATGATCAGGAGAATGATGATGTTGGTGATGTGGGTAAGTCCTGGTTTTATATATGACAGAAACACCTGGTGTAATGTGCTTTTTTCTGTATGAGGTAAAAGGACAGGAATAGACTTTAGCAGTAAAATGTGTCTCATCAGGACACGAAATATTCTGTGTCAGAAAAGCTTCACATTCCAGCTGTCAGTCTGAAATAACAATAAATTACTATTAGACACAATCATCTTAAAGTGGACATATTATACCCTATTTCCCCCATTAAAAACGTTCCCTGGTGTCCTAATCAACATGTCAGTGACATGCTTTGGTCAAAATACCATAAGGATGAAGCATCATAGCAGTTCAATAACCCTGCTAAACCCGCCCCTTTCAGAACGCTCGGTTTTCGTGCATGGTCCCTTTACATGCAAATGAGACACAGGCAAACACACACCCACTTCTTCCAGGGGGTTTCTGATTTGTCCTCGTTAAAGCGCTTTACAGCTCTATTCGTCTCCCCCTTCCTCCACTAGTTCTCTGACAATATCAAAATGGCAGCGTGCGCAGAAAACAGCCAGAGTGCCGTCACAGGAAGAGACGTTCTACATAAGGATCGAGCCGAACACTGACCAACTGTTAATCAGTTAAAAACACTTAGGGACAGCACCACTGATCGCCAGCGGCGCGCGGCGAGCTGAATACTGCCGCTGTATGTGACTGTATGCTCCGGAGACCTCGCCACCGCTGATCGCCACATACAGCGGCAGTTTAGGCAGATGCGGTGCTGTCCCTATGTCTTTTTAACTGATTTTCACAGAGAGTGCAGCACCGCTGATCGCCAGCTGCTGCATGTGACTGTATCAGACTGAGTCTGTGCTCCGGTCATGGAGGACGTACTGAACAAATATTATTAATTAGGACGTGTCAGAATGGTCAGTTATGAGCTCTGTGTGACCTTTTCTTAAAAATGTGTGTGTTTGTACGTCGGTGAAATACGGTCGCTGACTAAATACGGCGACCGCTGGCCGCAGTCTGATGTGAAGTGGTGCGAACACACGAACACACGTTTGCTGACTTTATCCGGAACATTAGCTTCATATATAAAATCCTCTGAGGCTGGAAGTTTGTGTAAAACACTGTGCTCCACTGTGCAGCCACCAACAGCACACTTGTCCCTCTGCGTTGACATAAGACCGCTCTTCCTCCCTCGCCTGCACTCTCGCAGGGACAAGGTGGAGCTAAGGTGGAGCTCTCCAAGTAAACTTACTGGTGGGCGGTAACATCCGCAGTGAAATGCGCCTGCTGCCGTCATAAGCGCAGGGAATTCAACATCGAGTGTTTTATCGCCTATACTTACACTAAGGGGGACCACGAAAACATGACTGAGTATTCTTTTTCCACACTATGGTGACTGGTAGGGCCTCCAGAGTCCCAAATATAAGTATTAAAATGGTTAAAAAGTTGATTTTGCATAATATGTCCCCTTTAACAATAATAATGCTGCTAAAAATGTGTAAAACGGCAGCAACCAATGACAGATTCACTGCTCCGCTGAGCTTCCCAGGAAGTCAATAAGATATATTCCTCCAACCTTTTTAAAAAAAATGTAGAATTAATGATTACAGAACTTACCTGAGGTGCCAGATTATAGAGCTTTTATATCCCAGCCATAAATTCTTTATCATTATATCCAAAAAATTTCAGAAAACACTCAATTTATCAACTGATTTTCCTATATTCTGATCTATCTCTCATTTCTAGTTACAAAAGTGTCCACAATACCCTGGACTGACGAGGAAAGGACTGCAATCCTCCGAAGAATGACAAAGTTTATATCTGCCAGAAGAATACCAGGGGAGAAAGACTGTCTCAGATGCATTGGAAAAGAGTCTCCTGTTCTGAACAACAGGACTTGGCAAAACATCAAAGACATGGTCGAAAAGGAAATCGACGAGAATCCTTGGCTTTTAAAGGCTTAATCATTTATTTTAATTTTTTGTTGTTCTGTGGCTAGTTTACATGTTCTGTATGTTGGTGAGTAAACTCAACTTTACAATAAAGTTGCATGTGGGGCTTCTTGTTCCAAATGAGTCTGGTTTAAACGTTCTTCTTTGACCAGCATGACACTGCAGTTTGAGATTTAACAATCTAACATCAAAGACTCTTCGTCTAATTTAATTCATAATAAAAAATGGTGGTCTATTTTTTGAAAATTTAACATTGCATAATTGCATAATATGGCTCTTAATTTATCCCTAAATAAGGAAGTGTCAGAATATTTAGCAGCTATTTTGGGTGAAAATTCCTTATTTCTGCCCTCAATAATCCCAGATTAAATATAATACTGGTTAATATTGCCCTCTGAAACACTTTGAGACTATGTTTACACTCAATAATAATCTGGTCCTCACATTGCCTTTGGAAATCTTTATTCTGAATCTTTATTTTTTACTGAATCTCAAGGGATGTATAGGTTTGGGGTGACACCTACTGTCCAGAAATGGTATTTTTGTCTTGATGTTTGAAGTGGGAATGCTGGTCCTCACTCACACACACTTTAACCCTGTCCTCAGTTCGCAGCAAGTACAAGAATGTGTGTGTGTGTGTGTGTGTGTGTGTGTGTGTGTGTGTTAGTGTGTGTGTGTGTGTGTGGGTGACTGTGTGTGTGTGTGTGTGTGTGGGGGGGGGGTGAATGTGTGTGTGTGTGTGTGTGTGTGTGTGTGTAAGGAGTTTATTTTATTCATCAGTGAATAAAATGAGTTTAATGTAAATGAAATGAAAGTTTAAAAAAACAACAGCAGCTTCAGTCAGTGAACTCACCCCAGAGTCTCCAGTCTACAATGTGGACTCTCCAGTCCAGAACACAGCAGCTTCACTCCTGAATCCTGCAGCTGGTTATCACTCAGGTCCAGTTTTCTCAGGTGTGAGGGGTTGGACTTTAGAGCTGAGACCAGAGAAGAACAGCTGATCTCTGTCAAACTGCAGTAACTCAACCTGAATAAAGAATAAAAGTGTTTTGTTCAGCAGGTGAATTTTAATGTGTGAGTCAAATATCAGCTGTGAGGATGAAAATGTATCTGAACATTTTCTACAGTGTATTTAGAAAGCATGAGTCATGTGACTGTGAGACACACGAGTGTGTGAAGGTTCAGTTCAAGTGAACGTGAAGAATAAAGACGTTTGACGCAAAGAAACAGCAGCAAAATGACAAAGAAGTCACAGGTGAATTTCAACACAGCCTCACTTTTCACATCAAGTTCAACTCAATGAAATGAATCAATGATAAGAAGCAGAAACAGGTGGAGTCTGTGTGCAGGCTGTACACTGAGAGGTTCAATACTGCCCTCTACACTTCAAAGTCCTGAATCACACTTCTTCTCAACATCTTTACAATTCTATATTTTACACTTGATTTGATTCTTTGATTCATCTGTGTTTAGTAAACCAGCTTAAAGGTGCATTACCACCACCTTTATTGCTGCAAAGAATTCTGGGACACGGTCGTCCGCCAAACATACACCAGATGACGAGTCATGTGACAGTTGGGACACGCCCACGTCACGGTGCTGTGACACATGTTGACAACATCTGGACCATGAGTCCACACTTGGAGGATCCAGCCTTATGAACTGAGACACAGCTGATTTGAAGATGAGAGGAAGCTCCTGTTTGTTTGTAAACAGTCACAGCTGTGACATCATCAACAACACTCATTCTGATTGGCTACATGTGAACGTGTCAGAGGAGAAAGTGAAAAACATCAAGTTCAGTCAGAAAAGGTCAAAGCTGCGACTGACGTGAAAACTACAGCGACTGAAACACTTTAGAAAACAAAAAACACGTCAGCTGTGAAAAGATCCTGATTCTACATCTGAGGGAAGAAAAAGTGGAAACATGGAACAACCATCACTGATTCAACTCATGTGACAACATGAATGACTTTCAGTTGTGGATGAAACATCTGACATTTACAACAGTAACAGAGAGTCAGTGAACTCACCCCAGAGTCTCCAGTCTACAATGTGGACTCTCCAGTCCAGAACACAGCAGCTTCACTCCTGAATCCTGCAGCTGGTTCTGACCCAGGTCCAGGTCTCTCAGGTGTGAGGGGTTGGACTTCAGAGCTGAGACCAGAGAAGAACAGCTGATCTATGTCAAACTGCAGTTCTTCAACCTGAATAAAGAATAAAACATGAGACTTTAGAACAACTGTGTGTGTGTGTGTGTGTGTGTGTGTGTGTGTGACTCCGTGTGTGTGACTGTGTGTGTGTGCGTGTGTGTGTGACTGTGTGTGTGTGTGTGTGTGTGTGTGACTGTGTGTGTCTGTGACTGTGTGTGTGACTGTGTCTGTGTGCGTGTGTGTGTGTGACTGTGTGTGTGACTGCGTGTGTGTGTGTGTCTGTGTGTGTGTCTGTGTGTGACTGTGTGTGTGTCTGTGTGTGACTGTGTGTGTGTGTGTGTGACTGTGTCTGTGTGAGTGTGTGTGTCTGTGACTGAGTGTGTGTGTGTGTTTAAGGAGTTTATTTTATTCATCAGTGAATAAAAAGAGTTTAATGTAAATGAAATGAAAGTTTAAAAAAACAACAGCAGCTTCAGTCAGTGAACTCACCTCAGAGTCTCCAGTCTACAATGTGGACTCTCCAGTCCAGAACACAGCAGCTTCACTCCTGAATCCTGCAGCTGGTTCTGACCCAGGTCCAGGTCTCTCAGGTGTGAGGGGTTGGACTTCAGAGCTGAGACCAGAGAAGAACAGCTGATCTATGTCAAACTGCAGTTCTTCAACCTGAATAAAGAATAAAACATGAGACTTTAGAACAACTGTGTGTGTGTGTGTGTGTGTGTGTGTGTGTGTGACTCCGTGTGTGTGACTGTGTGTGTGTGCGTGTGTGTGTGACTGTGTGTGTGTGTGTGTGTGTGTGTGACTGTGTGTGTCTGTGACTGTGTGTGTGACTGTGTCTGTGTGCGTGTGTGTGTGTGACTGTGTGTGTGACTGCGTGTGTGTGTGTGTCTGTGTGTGTGTCTGTGTGTGACTGTGTGTGTGTCTGTGTGTGACTGTGTGTGTGTGTGTGTGACTGTGTCTGTGTGAGTGTGTGTGTCTGTGACTGAGTGTGTGTGTGTGTTTAAGGAGTTTATTTTATTCATCAGTGAATAAAAAGAGTTTAATGTAAATGAAATGAAAGTTTAAAAAAACAACAGCAGCTTCAGTCAGTGAACTCACCTCAGAGTCTCCAGTCTACAATGTGGACTCTCCAGTCCAGAACACAGCAGCTTCACTCCTGAATCCTGCAGCTGGTTCCTGCTCAGGTCCAGGTCTCTCAGGTGTGAGGGGTTGGACTTCAGAGCTGAGACCAGAGAAGAACAGCTGATCTCTGTCAAACTGCAGCCCCTCAACCTGAATAAAGAATAAAACATGAGACTTTAGACCAGGGGTTCTCAACCTTTTGCAAGCTGGGCCCCCCCAAAGCTGGTTCATTGCAGTTGGGGCCACCCCCACTACACCACCCCTTTGATGGATGGATGGATGGATAGATAGATAGATGGATGATAGATAGATAGATAGATGGATAGATAGATAGATAGATAGATAGATAGATAGATAGATAGATAGATAGATAGAAATTATATAGATTATTGGTATAATTGTGAATTGGCACCAGACCTTTGATATGAATGTATGCTTTATTATTGTCATTATTACGAGGTCTAATAGTAGGAATATCATCTGCATTTTTTACAGAAGCTTGCAGGCGATGTTCATGTGAGACCTGAGCCTGCTTTGCCTTCAAAGATCCTCAATTCTTGGGGTAATTCTTGCATTTCAACTACAATTAAAGTACCTACTTAATGTGGGCGGAGTCATCACTGCACGGCTGAGTGAAGCTGCGGTGACTTTGTTTTATACGCGACACACACACACACACACCCACACAGTGACTAGTGACTTTACACCAGTCCCTGTGACGGGACTCTGGCCAGTCAGCGGCCGGCAGTCTGACCAATCATCGCATAGTACCTGCTTAGTGCTTGGAACCTCGCAGGAGCAGGTACTAAAAATAGTACCTGGTACCAAAAAGTCGCCATGAGGATGATTTATTTGTTTGTTATAATAATCCGACCCCCCCAGGAGACTGTCCGCGAGAACCACTACTTTAGTCAACTGCTATGTGTGTGTGTGTGTGTGTGTGTAACAGGGTCAGTTACTACAGTATTTCTTTTTTAAGGTACTGCAATTTATTGAACACCTGATGTCTATTTTATTTATAATTACACAAAATGTATGTTTTAAGTTTTTCTTTGTGTATTTGACCCTGACACGGCAGGTTAAGTTGTCATGTGGAACCTTCATGATTGTCTGCTGTCCCCCACGTTCACTTTTGGGGTGCCCACCCAGTATTTAAGGGTGTGTCTGCCCTCACCTCTCCCCTTCTGCTGCTGCATGTTGTGGGAGAGGTACGTGATGTGCGCTTGTGTGATTTCTGTATTGTTTAGCATTGTCATTATGCTCATATGGAGATTATCATGCTAAATTTGACAAGCTGTACATGTTTATTTTATAGAGGGCACGTTTCCCTGTGTTCCACATGCTGATGGGAGTTTTCTTTCACTTGCTTTGTGTCAGAAATAAACGGAGACTTCCTCTAAAAGATATCCAGCGTACGGCGAATTCTTCACAACGCAGACCGCAAAACTACACCGTTACACTTGGTGCCGTTCGACCCGTTGCATCACCGATCGGCGCTCGTCTGATCCCCGGGGAGCAGCGGCGTTCACCTGCCTCGTCTCTCCTCCTCTCGCTCTGTGGGTGTGTGAGACTGCAGTCGCCCGAGGTGCGTTCAAGGTGTGTCGGACAATTGAGTGCTAAAAGATTCACTCGCGTTTCGTCATTGCTCCGTGCTAATGACTGTACGTAACTAGTTATTCTCTAAGTGTGGAACGCTGGACATTGAAGAGGAATTTAAACTTAGTGACGCTAATAATGTGAATACCTTGTGTTCATATTGTGTATAGTATCTTGTATAGTATACAGAAAACTATCTACTTTTTTGTGTGTGTGCTTTGGGTAAAGGTGTCCAAATAGACCAACCCTATACATGGGAAACGTGTAGAAGTCAATATTGTAAAAATTGAGATTTTTATTTTGTGCTCCTGTCATTTAACTGTTGTATTGCAGCACATTGTGCAGTTTACAGTGCAAGGTTACTTTGTGTTCATGATGTCGGAGAGTGACAGTTTTATGGTTCATGCTATGGCTGGTCGTGGACGTGATGTCACCTTTGGGGTGGGGAGGGGCCAACAGATTTCTTCACTGTGTTATGGTAGGGGTAGGCCAGTGTTCCCCAGTGTTATGAACAACACAGTTGATCAGTCAGTTATTGAGCCTCCATTAACCCCCTCTGCCAGCTCCACACTGATTGCTCAATCAGACCCTACACCTCCACAATTAGTTTCTGTTGATGCTCTCAGTGTTGTGATAACAGATTTGGTTAAAAAGATTGGTGATAGCATTGTGGCCAACCTTAACAGTGTACATCAGCCAAGTGCCACTCAGTCTCAGTCCCCGATCAGTCAGTATGTGAACCTAGTTCTTTAAGAATATTGAATTTGCCAATTGCAAGAATGAGATTTGCCATGTGATTTAAAGATCTGTTGCTACAATTCAATTCAGTGCCAATATCCTTTGGGGCAATTGCTATGACATGACCAGTCCTGTTCTGAATAAACTTCTCTACGTCTCTCCAAAAAACAAAAGAAAAGGGGCAGTGATAAAACAGATGTAAAGTCGTTTCTGGCTCAGTTTTGCACTTTAGCATCAATGTCAGCATTTGGAAATGATTGTGTTACACGGGTAAATATGATGTAAGATTTTGAAATGAACTTCTCTGATTTTATTCCAAACACAAAACTGAAAGGGGCATAACCACGCTTTGCGCCACTTTATATGATCAAATTGTGAATTCCAGAAAGATTTGCTTTTGGGTGAAATCTTGTTCTAGTTTTGAATCTCTTTCCTTATATGTTTGTTTGTACACTTTACATCTGTTAATGGTATCCCACCAATAAGTAGAGAAGGCACTTGAGGATCAATATTTTGATGGCCAAGGTGACATTTCATTCATTCAATTATGCCTGTGGGAATAGCTGGCATTACAGAAATCAACTCTTTATAAATGATAGGAAAAGCTTTTGTTCTTAGAAATGGTTCATAACTATAAAGATGACCTTTATTATCAAACAAAGCAGAAACATAGATAATACCCCTTTCAATCCAGGCCTCCTTATATAGACTTTTCTTGTTAACAGTAATATCACTGTTATTCCAAATAAGAGTTTTATGTGGTGAAAAGTTGTGAACATAACACACTTTCCAAGACAATAAAGCCTGTTGATGACATTTTCAGACTTTTAGTGGCAATTTAGAAACGGACTAGTTACATCCCAATAGAAAGTTGAAGCCGCTTCCATTTTCAAAGATATTATATGGTATAAAATTCCATAGCGATTCCGGACATTCCAAACATTTCTGAAGCCATTTGATCTTAAAGGTGCAATTCAAACGGATCAAATCTAAGACGCCCAATCCTCCTTCTGCTCTCTCTAAAGTGAGAATTTCTTTTTTGAGGCAATGTCTCCTATGTTTCCACACAAATGTAATACATAAATGATTGATTTCTGTGCAGAACATATCACTAACAAAAAGTGACAAAGCAGGATAAACTAATCTTGATACACCTTCAGCTTTTGACGATAACACTCTAGCAAAGATTGAAAGGTCTCTCTGAAGCCATCAATTCAAAATTGTCTTAGTTTTCTTCATTTTGGGAAGAAAATGTAGCTGTTGTCTGAGAGTCATGTCCTTGGAAATGTGAACACCAAGATATTTAACACACTGTTTGACAGGAATATCAAACATAAGTTTCTCTTCAGTCTCATAGAAACATAAAAGTTGACTTTTGTTGAGATTAAGTTTAAGACCCGAAGCTTCTGAAAATGCACCAGTTGCACGTAATGCACTTTGTATTTGCCCTTTATCCCTTAGAAACAATAGTGTATCATGGGCTAGCTGTGTCATTTTGATCTGTCTGTTAAAGATGGTCAAACCATGAATATCGGGGCTATGTGAGATATTTAACAACAAAACTTCAGCCACAATCAAAAATAAAAAACAAGAAATAGGACATCCTTGGCGTACACCTCTTGAAATTGGAAACCTTTTGGAAATGCTGGGATATAAAATGACAGAGCTGTTTATATCTTTATAAAACATTATTATATTATTAATAAAATGATCCCCAAAACCAAAAATGTGTCAAATGCCTTATAAAAGTCGAGGAATACAAGTAGTGCATGTGACTTTATGTGGTTCGAATAGTCAATTCAATCTAATTCAATCTATTTGGCTTTTCTAAACCAAAAAAAGAACGAGTATTTCTTTCCCCTTCCTCTAACCACTTAGCCCTGGACCTTATGAAGGCACCTTTGGCCAAATTCATATACATTCTGTCAAGCTCTTCACTAAGATTCTTAAGCAATTTGAATTCATCCTCGGATAAATCGTGCCTAGACATTCATTTGTGCAACTGGCTCATTAAAGATCTTCTTTGCTGGTACGTATTTCTTTTATTTGTTTGCTACACTGTATTGCAACTTCTCTAACTTTAAATTTAAAGAATTCCCATTTTTGTACTGGACTCATATCTTTTTCACTAAAAATGTCTTTTGCAAGCAATTCTACACTTTTTTTAAAAAATGTTTTGTCTTCCAATATATTATTATTTAATTTCCAATAGCCTCTGATGTTTGATTTTTCTTTAGAGCCCTTTGATCTAAGACTTGTCTTTTGATGATCAGACAGCGGAGCATGAGAATGAGAAACATCTGAAATGAACTGTAGTCCATGTGATGACAGTAACCATAGATCAATTCTAGACTGTAAGCTTCTGCTAGAATTGGTCCACGTATAATCTTTGACACTGGGGTTCATAAATCTCCAAGCATCTGAAAGCAGAAGGTGATCACACAGAAATGAGGTAGATTTGAAACCAAGTCAAGCTGTAGATCTAGGAGGCCATCGATCCATTTCATCATCAGGGGCATCATTGAAGTCTCCACCAATGATAAAAACACATTCTTTGTATTTTCCTTTGCAGAGAGATTAGAAAACATATCTTTTGCTTGAATTGTTCTGTTTGGACCATAAACATTGCAAATAATAACCAGAAGGTTGTCCACCTTTAAGACCAATATAATCCATGGACCATCATCTGAGAAAGCAGAATCCAGCACATCACCATTAAATCTATTCAAAAGAACTGCGACTCCAGCTGAATTATTTGAGCCATGAGAAAGAAAAACTGTGTCCCCCCACTGAGACTTCTAAAATCTTTCATCATCTCTAGATGAATGAGTTTCTTGCAAAAAAACTACATTTGCATTACAACGCCTGCTTAAGAGAAAAACTGCCTTCCTTTCTGTATTATCCCGTAGTCCCCTTACATTAATAGAGCACAAACTTAGTGCATCAAACTTAAAATTGAGTCATACAAGAAAATGAACTCAATAAAAACATAAACAGAATTGGCTAATGTCTGAGGTAAATGAACACTTAGAAACTTGAAGAAAGAATAAAATAGGTACTTACAAACAGTAAAGCTCAACTAGAAGTACCATTTATACATTCATACATTTTAAACCAACAGTATTATTAAATGTAATGAAGTGCTCCTGTGACTTATTTAACATAACCCTTAAAGTCCAGAACCCATTGTAAACTTAACAAGTCACCTTTCTTCCTTCAATATAGGCTTCTGGACCACGAACACCAGCACGTTTCCCTTGCTTTCTGGCAGCTTCCACAAGCGGCCAGAGCTTGTTTCTTTCCATCTTGTCGGTTTGTGTCAAATCTTCCTTAACCAGTAGTTTCTTCTCCTTGAGAATCTCAGTGCCACGTGAAATCTTCCAGACTTTGTTTCCAAAGGATCTCATTGTGAACTGCACGATGACAGGTCGTGCTGCATTATCCCGGGGAACTCCAACTCTATGCACTGTGTCAACGAGAAAGCCCAGCTTTTCTTTGTCTTCAGGTGCGAGCAGCGCCAGCAACTTGATGATCTCCCCTCTGATGTTCTCTGCAGGTGTCTCTCCTAATCCATACATGCGGAGATTCCAGCGCCTGCTGAAGCGCTCGCTATTTTCACTTCTCTGTTGCAGTTGTGAGACTTGTCCTGACATTTCTTTAATGTGTTCTTTGTTATTTTCAACTTTCCATAATTCCATCCCTTTCAACTGCTCGCAGACTGTCGTAATGGCTTCAGTGTTTCTGGAGATGTTTTGCTCGTGCGCAGTGAAGCGTTTTGTTAACTCCACCACTGCATTCATGATTTCAGCGTTGGAAACATCGTCAGCATCACCTCCGCCTTTTTGACGCTGTTTCTTTGGGTCCGGGCCTTTACTCGGCGTAACTGGTAGCGGTGTGAACAAAGCGTCCAAACCTTCAACTTCATGTTGAAGTAGTGACGTGACGTTGGTACTGCTGTTGGATTTCACTTCTCTTTTGGGCATGGTTCCAGTGGTTTGTTAAAGCTAATGCTATACTAACAAATGTTGGGGCCGAGATGTCTACTGTAATCCACTATTCTATTGTTCTCCATGGGTAAGGCCTATATGCAGTTTCAAAAGCCTGATTTGAGTTTTCAACAAAGTCTCAGTCCACCATTTGGGACATTCTTGGTTTTACGACTGGTCAGCATTCCATAGGGTCAGTGAATCTCATTGGCCGTTCTCTGTTTTATGGCCTTGCCCCTGAAAACACTATAAAACCAGAGGACAGACGTTTCTCGCTCACTTCCATTTTTCTTTCTCTTCCTATTTTTGCTCTTTGTGTTTTTCTTCTTGTTCCTCTCCTTCGGGGGAAAACGTGTTATCAGCTCACAGTAAGAGGCAAGGGTTCTGGGCAGGGTTAGGTTAAGGTTCTGTGTTTTATAAACTTTCCTTTGTGTTGAACGTGTTGGATTGCGCACCCACACGTTCGTATGGATTTGTTTACTATTGTTAACTGTTTGTATTTGTTTACACGTTATTAATTCCCTTCGCTGAAAGTAGAGCTCACCGCTCACCCTGCAGTGACGTGTCTTCTCCCGCTGTGAGCGCGTAGACAGATCACGTGGTGAGAGAATGTCGGCATGAACGTTAAGATTCACAGACTGGCCTGGCTTTGCCTGTGTCAAGTCTGTGTGGTTTAAACTGACATAAACTCTCACGTACGCGATCCTTTTGTTTCATTCACTGAACACACTGTGCTTTGAAACACACTTTTGGTCTGCCGCTATTCAAGCGCGATTCTCACTCACTCACTCTCTCTCTTTCTTTCTCACTCACTCTCTCTTTTCATCTACGGACTACATTATTCTGCCCGTAAAAAGAAAGTACTTACCTTGGTCAACTACATCTCAGGAACAGCAAAGCTAGCTATTTGGATCAGTCGCAGAAATAAGGTCAGAGGTCAGGGGTCAGAGGATGTAGTCAGAGTCTGTAGCAGCCTCCTATCTGCTCGACTAAGAGTAGAGTTTGGTTTCTACAGACTGACTGACAATATCCACACTTTCAGAGACATTTGGGCAGTGCATGGTGTTCTCTGCTCAGTCACAGATGACTCCTTAGTATTGAATATATGAGTCATTTTTTATTTATTTTTTTTATTATTTTTATGGGGTAAATTTTCCTCTGCTTAATAGTGTTCTATTGTAATTTGTGTTGAACTTATGTGTTATGTGTTGAAATAAATGTTCTTTTTAAAAATCAAAAATCTTTCTCACTCACTCACTCACTCTCTCTCTTTCTCACTCACTCTCTCTCTTTCTCACTCACTCACTCTCTCTCTTTCTCACTCACTCACTCTCTCTCTTTCTCACTCACTCACTCTCTCTTTTTCATTCATGAACGAGAGTCTCCTCATAGGCGCCATCTTGTGTCGAACACGTGTCTCTGCAGCCATGCTATCACATGTTCGACCCAAGATCTGCGACCTCGTGTTAATGTGTTTCTGGCGCCATCTTTGGTGGAAGCGTGCGTCTACAGTCACTGCTACTGCGCATGCCTTCTCCACTTTGGTGTCGGAAGTGGGAGTGGCTTTGCTCGGCCAACCGCGTCACTCCCATGTCTTATCTTTGTCTCATGTTACACTCACACTCACACACACACACACACATATTGGTGTTTATGTTGTATATAGCCTGTGTTGTTGTAGCTTAGCAAGTGATATTTGTTGATTCAACCAATAGATTTTCGTTCTACATTAATGTTCACTTTTAGTGAACATGATTGTTTAATTGATTTCAATGTTTGATTTAATAAATTGTTACTTTTATTAACCTGAAGGAATGCTCTGTGTCTTTTGTACATGAATACAGTGACAAATGGGAGTTGAGAGGGTCTGTGCTCGGATTCATACCTTCAATACTGTTAAATTGGGATATCTTTGATATCGTAGTCAATTACAGTGATTATTTAAGACTGATTTTAAAGGCATAGATTGATTGTCTTTTCCCTGTTTTCAGGGTGGTGCCCCGTTCTAGAATGAATTAACATTTAATTCATTCTTCAAAATGTTTAATTAAAATATTTTATTATCCTCTCTATCCTCACAGAGTAGCCACAGCAGTCATAATAGTTGGTTTAGTTGCCGTTTTTTGACGTGGTACAACTTATAGTTTGGGAGCTCACCGCACTCCAACCGCCCAGGTCGCCATCTTGAGCCAACAGAGGACGCTCCTGTTTGTTTGTAAACAGTCACAGCTGTGACATCATCAACAACACTCATTCTGATTGGCTACATGTGAACGTGTCAGAGGAGAAAGTGAAAAACATCAAGTTCAGTCAGAAAAGGTCAAAGCTGCGACTGACGTGAAAACTACAGCGACTGAAACACTTTAGAAAACAAAAAACACGTCAGCTGTGAAAAGATCCTGATTCTACATCTGAGGGAAGAACAAGTGGAAACATGGAACAACCATCACTGATTCAACTCATGTGACAACATGAATGACTTTCAGTTGTGGATGAAACATCTGACATTTACAACAGTAACAGAGAGTCAGTGAACTCACCTCAGAGTCTTCAGTCTACAATGTGGACTCTCCAGTCCAGAACACAGCAGCTTCACTCCTGAATCCTGCAGCTCATTCAGACTCAGGTCCAGGTCTCTCAGGTGTGAGGGGTTGGACTTCAGAGCTGAGACCAGAGAAGAACAGCTGATCTCTGTCAAACTGCAGTTTATCAACCTGAATAAAGAATAAAAGATGAGACTTTAGACAAAGTTGCTGCTTGAAACCAGTAGTATTGCTATTATTATTAATATGATACTATAATTAAAGTTGATATCAGTCTAATGTTTATGTCTCATTAATAGAACATCAATAACATTGTAGTTGTATAAAAATGTCATAAGTCCTGTTTAAACTTAGAAGCTGACACAACTGTTATATTTCTGCTCCTGGTCTCTCTCTTCTGTCTCTACCTCACCTCCCTCTTTCACTTTCTCTCCCCCTCCTCTCCTCTGTCACCACAACCGGTCGAGGCAGATGCTGCACATGTTTGAGTCTGGTTCTGTCACAGATTTTCTCTCCACTGCCCCCTAGTGTTTGTTCATTGTGTGAACTGTTGGTTTCTCTTGTCTTTCTGTCTTATCATGAACAGAGACTTGAGAGAATGTTGTGATTTGGTGTTTTCATTCAGTTCAAAACAAGAATCACAACCAGCTGACAAATCTTCACTTTCATCATTTAAAACATCTCCAGAAACAAACTGAGAAGAATGAGAAGAACTGACTTCTGTGTGTATTTGATAAACCAAACCATGAATCATCACTGACTGATGATGTTATTGATCATGTCTGAACTCACCGAGCCTTCCTGCAGTTCCTCACAGCTGGAATCAGTCTCTGTTTCCCCTGGACTGATGTTCTGTACTTGTCCAGGTCCAACTCATCCAGAACCTCCTCAGACATCTGCAGCATGTAGGCCAGAGCTGAGCAGTGGATCTCAGAGAGTTCCTGTCTTCTGTTCTCTGACTTCATGAACTCTTGGATCTCCTGATGCACTGATTGGTCGTTCATCTCTGTCAGACAGTGGAAGATGTTGATGCTTCTGTCAGGTGAGATGTTGTCTGTGTTCATCTCCTTCAGGTTCTTGATCACCCTCTGGATGATTTCTGGACTGTTCTGAGTCTGACCCAGCAGACCTCCTAAGAGTCTGTGGTTGGACTCCAGACAGAGTCCATGAAGGAAGCGAACAAACAGGTCCAGGTGACCATTTTCACTTTGAAGGGATTTCTCCATGGCTGCTTTCAGGAACACATCCAGAGATAAGTCACTCTCCATTTTTCTTCCAAAAAATGAGGAGAGCTTGTTAATAAAATTAGGTTTTCTCAGGACCTCTGTCTTCCTGTCTTTATCTTCTTGTCTGAAGAAGTCCTGCAGTACCTCTGTCTTCCTGTCTTTATCTTCTTGTCTGAAGAAGTCCTGCAGTACCTCTGTCTTCCTGCTGGTGAAACAGTGGAACATGTAGACTGCAGCCAGAAACTCCTGAACGCTCAGATGAACAAAGCAGTAGATTGATTTCTGGAAGATCACACTCTCTCTTCTGAAGATCTCTGTACAAACTCCTGAGTACACCGAAGCCTCTGTCACACTTAGACCACACCGCTCCAGGTCTTCTTGGTAGAACATTATGTCTCCTTTCTGCAGCTGTTTAAAGGCCAGCCTCCCCAGCTTCAGAAGAAAGTCCCTGTCGGCCTCTGTCAGCTCCTGTGGACTTGTCTCACATCCTTTATCATATTTGTTCTTCTTCCTCTTGGTCTGAACCAGAAGGAAGTGTGAGTACAGGTCTGTCAGGGTCTTGGGCAGCTCTCCTCTCTGCTCTATGGTCAACATGTGCTCCAGAACTGTAGCACTGATCCAGCAGAATACTGGGACTTGACACATGATGTGGAGGCTCCTGGACGCCTTGATGTGGGAGATGATTCTGCTGGACAGATCTTCAGTTCTGGATCTCTTCCTGAAGTACTCGTCCTTCTGGTCGTCAGTGAAGCCTCGTACTTCTGTTACCCTGGCAACACATGTAGGAGGGATCTGATTGGCCGCCGCAGGTCGAGAAGTTATCCAGACAAGAGCTGAGGGAAGCAGATTCCCCTGGATGAGGTTGGTCAGCAGCATGTTGACTGATGACGTGTGTGTGACGTCAGAAACCAGCGTCCTGCTGCTGAAGTCCAGTGAGAGTCTGCTTTCATCCAGGCCGTCAAAGATGAACAAAGGTTTACAGACAGCGAGCTCCTCTGCTCTGACCTTCTCTAATGTTGGATGGAAAACATGGAGCAGCGTGAGAAGACTGTGCTGCTGATCTCTGATCAGGTTCAGCTCCCTGAACGAGAGCACAATCAGCAGATTCACATCCTGGTTTTCCAAACCCTCGGCCCAGTCCAGAGTGAACTTCTGCACCGAGAAGGTTTTTCCAACACCAGCGACACCGTTGGTCAGGACGACTCTGATTCTCCCCTGCTGGTCAGGTAAGGCTTTAAAGATGTCGCAGCACTTGATGGGAGTGTCCTGGACCGTCTTCTTCTTGGAGGTCGTCTCCAGCTGCATCACCTCATGCTGAGTATTGACCTCTTCACTCTGTCCCTCTGTGATGTAGAGCTCAGTGAAGATCCTGTTCAGGAGGGTTCTACTTCCTGTTCCTTCAGTTCCTTCAGTCACATGTTCAAATCTGCTCCTCAGACTGATCTTATGTTCATCTAGAACCTTCTGCAGACCAACATCTGCTGAAAGACAAGAGACAAAGAATGTGAGCAGCTGAGGATTATTTTCATCAGTGTCATGTTTTTCTGTGACGTTGTTGTTTTATGTTGTTTGTTGTCAAATGAAAAACTACATTTTCACTGTAATGACTTGAATAACTTTATTCTGAAAGACTGAATCATTCTAGAAGAACTGTGATGATTGTGAAGGAAAGAGTATCATCTGCATACAAGAGAACAATCATGAGAGAAAAGCAGCAAAATGAGGGGAAACCTTCATTTCTTCAACCTGCAGGGGGCAGCAGAGAGTTAAACTCCATCATGGAGTTAACATGAGTCACATTTTTAACTTTTGAACAGTTTTCTCCTGTTTTTCCATTTCTAAAGTCTGCTAGTGCTGATGGGAGCTGCTCTCCTTATGAGTCTTACCAAAGATGCTCCGTGGTCCATGTCCTGTCCTGGGTCTTTGTCCACACTGGGGACAGCAGGAGTCTCCTGGTGGACCAGACTGGTCCCAGTATGAGGAGATGCAGTGTCTGCAGAACTGGTGACCGCAGCTGGTGGAGACTGGATCCTTCAGGACGTCCTGACACAGAGGACAGCGGGACGTCTGCTCGTCCACAGAAACAGCAAACTGGTCTCTGTGAAGACATTTCTTCATCACTGACATGACGGGGACAGGCGGACATGTCTCTGTGGAGACATTTCTTTATCACTGACACGTCGGGGACAGGTGGACATGTGTCTGTGGAGACATTTCTTTATCACTGACACGTCAGGGACAGGCGGACATGTCTCTGTGGAGTTATTTCTTTATCACTGACATGTCGGGGACAGGTGGACATGTGTCTGTGGAGACGTTTCTTTATCACTGACATGTCGGGACAGGTGGACATGTCTCTGTGGAGACATTTCTTTATCACTGACACGTCAGGGACAGGTGGACATGTATCTGTGGAGACATTTCTTTATCACTGACACGTCAGGGACAGGTGGACATGTCTCTGTGAAGACATCCTTACAGCTTTGTCTCACAGTGGTTCTGATGGACTGTTGTAAAGGTCTAACCCTGAGGCTCATCCTCACACTCTCTCTGACTCGTCAATGGTTTGACTCATTGATCCGTTTCATCAGATTCTGAATCAGTTCAGTTCAGTCTGTTGCTCACACACACATTTAGTTCTTCTTCCTTCACAAAAGTCCAGTCAAATTCAATTTGAACCACAAATAAAAGAAATGAGCTGTTGATGTGAAGCTGCTTTCAGAGCTGCTCTGAAGTTTGGACGTTTCCCTCCAACAGATGGAGGTTATTTCTTATCTTAATTCAAGAGCATATCATATTGATTTGAGAGCATTATTTATTGAGTCTCTTACTTTGTCTCTGAGGCTCCAGGTTCATGACTGAAGTTTATAGGTTTGTCCATAGACCGGTCACTCTTCACAGACAGACCGCTGGGTCCTGGTCTCTGGTTCTGACCTCTGCAAACACAAACATCACATGATCACTGATGATGGTCTTTGTTTAGACACTTTGATCACAAAGCAGCCTCAGTGTCAGTGTGACCTCCAGAGTCTGGAGTGATGGGAATGATTTCAGGTTTACAGCCTGTGGTCGCTGATCTTTGTGTAAAGACTGATCCTCTACAGCAGCGGTCCTCAACCCCCGGCCCGCGGACCGGTTTAATGTCAGACAATATTTTCAGGACCGGCCTTTAATACAAAAATAAATAAATAAAAAACTAAATAAAATGATACGACCGGCATGAAAACGGGTCTTTTGTGAATATAATAATAAACGTGAATCCACTGTGTATGCAAATGTATTAGCAGCGTCCTCGTAACATCGCGCCAACGATACTGCACAGAGCGCAGCCGTGCGTCAGCGGCATGTGCACCGGCTGGGGGAAAAATGGCCGAGTCCATCAACCAGTTGCGGATGCTGCCGCTGACCAAAGGACAAATGTGAAGTCCCGTCTGTTCATTGCGCAGCAGCGGTAACGGAGGACCCAGATGAGGCGAGCCAGGAGACGGGTGCTTCGTCAACAGCAGCAGCACCCGCTCACCCTGCTTCACACAGATAGGATGTTGCTGTTGTGGTGATCTCAGGGTTTTCTGTCATGACTTTAATCCACAACACCGGCAGAGTTATTGTCTCAAACATACTTTTAATGCCGCCGTCATTTTGCCATCTCCAGCAGTTGATCTTCTTCTTCGACCGTGACATGTGACCGAGGCAAGCATGTTGACATGTGTCAAGAGTGAGTCATAGACAGATGTGGCGAGAGAATGGTTCACAATCTGATCATAAATAAAACAGAAATAATGGAAGTTATGTATTCTTTCTCTGCGGCCCGGTACCAATTGACCCACCGACTGGTACCGGTCCGCAGCCCGGGGGTTGAGGACCACTGCTCTACAGGTACAGTCAGCATTTAGAGTGCACAAGAGTGAGAGTGTGATGTTCTCTTGTTGTCAGTGCATGAGTCTCTTACTTTGTCTCTGAGGCTCCAGGTTCATGACTGAAGTTTAAAGGTGGTTTCATAGACCAGTCACTCTTCACAGACAGACCGCTGGGTCCTGGAGACTCTGCTCTGTCCTCGTCTTCCTCCACACAACCACTCATCTGCTGGAC
Organism: Solea solea; assembly: GCF_958295425.1. Lineage (NCBI taxonomy): Eukaryota > Metazoa > Chordata > Actinopteri > Pleuronectiformes > Soleidae > Solea > Solea solea. The sequence goes on from NC_081139.1 coordinate 30,298,004, forward strand.
GTCAGTCATTCTGAGACACAGGTACAGTCAGGATTTAGAGTTTATGTTTAGCGCACAACCAAGTGTGTTGTTCTCTTGTTGTCAGTGCATTGATTGCAAGTTTTGTCACAAGAAAAGTTTTTATGACAGTTGGTAAAAAAGCTGAAAGGTGCATTAATGCCACCTGAAATGATCTTCAGCTAACACGCTTCACTGGACACACTGTCTCTTACTTTGTCTGTGAGGATCCCATCGTTACTTCTTACTCTTCACAGACAGACCGTTGGGTTCTGGAGACTCTGCTCTGTCCTCGTCTGTGAGAAACACACACACACACACACACACACATACACACACACAGACAGACTGAATGTATAAACCGTCCCAATATACAGATTTACAGAGAATAACTTGTTTTATAGTGTAAAGTGTAAACCTCATATATAAAAAGCACGTCTTCTCTTTGTTGTTGTCATGAGTTTGTGCAAATGAGCTCCTCACTGACTTATCACTGCTCCACTGAAAGCATCATATTGAAAGCACTTTAAAGAGTTACCTCTCAGTTTGAGTGGAAAATCTCCTTCATGTTTCCTGGAGGACGTCTGATGTGGATCTGTGTTCAGTCCAGTGATCACACGAGAGAAAACTGTAACACATCAGGAGTTTTCTGTCAGAGAAGGTGTTTTATGAAACCTGCTGTTCATGTCACTTACATATTTGTGCCAGTAGATGGTGCTAGGCTACTCTGTATGTGACTGAAGGGCTGTTGTCTGCATTCAAGTCAGCTGATGAGCTCAGTTTTGAGAGCAAAAGTCCAATTAGATCCTGGATTACTTATTAACTGCATATGTGTTCATCAAGGACATCAAAAAGTACTAAGTACAATTACATTTCAATCATAAATGTGGATTTGATACCACTTCAAAAAAAGAATAACCTCAGTTTTGTTCAAGTCAACTTTGACCCTGGATTACTCCCAAAGTTCCAAGACAGTCTGGCTGCAGACCTGCACTGTGAGGTCTCCTGCACGGTCAGAACTGGAAGTTGATTCAAAGCCTTTCAAAATAAAAGCGAACATACCGGAAGCACGTATTTTTCGTTCCCCATGAGAAGTGTGGAGACGACGAGGTGAGTAAAAGTCAAGTGACAACAACTTTGTGTCATACGAAGAAACAGAAACAGTCTTTATTCACTAGAACGTTATGTTGCACACTATATATTGACTATATAAAGTTATATTAATTTGAAAGAATTGGGTTTTGGACTTTTGGGTAGTTTTTAGCGTTGTTATCGTATCGATAGTGCTCACTTAAATGTGCCATTTTCCTACTCAAAGACCAAGAAAACTGAGTTATATCATATAGTTTTTATATCATTTTGTTTTACTTATTACGACATTATTTGTCTCTTACAGATGCATATTTCAATCTTAAGTACCGACACTACGCCCAAAGTTGAACGCTGCACGTCATGCTGCAAGCGATTTCACTGCCCCCTTGTGCCTAAAAGTGACACCAACACAATTGTCCAAGCTGCAGAGCCACTTAGAGGCACATAGGAAAGGTGGCATTTTATTTAAAGGTAAGCATAATGTATTTGTCTGTGTGTTTGTACTCATAAGTATGAGCCAACGCTACTAACTTCTGACAGGTTGTGGTTTGGCTGGTAAAAGGGGAAAAGGAAAATGAAGGGAATGTAAGTTGCAGTGAAGAACACCTGACACCTCACCTCACAGTTTTAGTCACTTTCAAAAATGAAAAGTTTAGAATCAGACTCTCTGCTCTGCAAGTCAACATTTATGTGTGTTATGTGAGCCAAAAAAATAATAATAATAATAATCAAATTAAAAATAAATAACATAAAAAGACATTTGAAAGTGTGTTTTGTGTCTACTGTTTTCTCTTGTAACAGAGGTTATTGGTTATGTGGGTCATGTAACTAGGTATTCAGTCATTCACTTTGAATACACAAAGCTAAGTTCATTTAAAATCATCAACCCTCACACCCTCCACTGGCAAATCCATGTGGTCCACAAGGTAAGAACATAGCACAAACAATATTAAGCAATTATTCAATGAATTATGAGTAGGGCTGTAACAATATGCAATATGAAAGCGAAATCGCGACACTCAGATGCACGATCCTGTGTCGCGGTGTGAGAAGGCAGAATCGCGACACACCCCTTCCAACTCCCAGAGTGATCCCTCCCGTTCAGATCCAATGAATCATGTGACGCCTGCCTGCAAAAGTTGAGCTAGTTGAAGAAGAACGTGAGGAAACATGGCAACCAACCCAGAAATAGCGGATCCTCCCTCTTCATTTCAGTCAGCAGTATGGCAACATTTGGGCTACATGGTGGAGATAAAGGACGGCAATGGTGTAGTCGACAAGACCCACACAATTTGCTGTAAGTGCTTTAAGTGACAACAGATAACGGCAGAAACATTGCCAATGCTGTCGAAGCGGCCGGATTTTCACCGCATATACGTTAATCTGGCTGCGCAGAGAGCGATGGGCGTTCACCAGATGTCCCGACTCCTCGGCAGAGTGAGGAAAGTTGTCACGTTTTTCCACCGCAGCACAACAGCTGCAGCTGTGTTGAAGGAGAAACAGGTGATGCTACAGCTGCCCTTACACAAGCTGGTCACTGCAGGTGACATTGTCACAGCACAGAGAGCAAGCCTCCTCTTCTGAAGAAGAAGAAGAAGAAGAAGAAGAATGTTCAACTCCCTTAAATCAAGTTTGGTTTTCTTAAGAGAAAGAAGTTGTTTATTTGTTTCATGTTTACTTACTTGATGTGTGGTTTGCAGCACAGGCAGTAAGCCTCAGTTACCTCAGTGTGAAACACTAGCCATTTCATTTACTTTGTAAATGTAAGAGAACTTGATTGAAGAAGAATTTTCAACATGCTCCAATCATCTCCACAGTGGAGTTTAGTTCTGTTTGTTTTTCAACAGTATTTTGTTACAAAGAAAACACAAGTGTTATAGCTTTGGCTATTTATGGCTATTTATATTGTTAATAATTTGCATAGTTAATCTTGTTCTTTGGTGTTCAGTTTATAAAGGTTTTTTCAAACCCCCCCCCCAAAAAAATAAATAAATTGTGATACAAAGCGAACCGTAGGTTTGGTGTATCGTTACAGCCCTAATTATGAGGTGTTACAATTGCAAACACACATAAGATATGCCTACATAAAACAATGAGTAAATCAATATGTAAATGGGTCCAACAGTGCAGGGGGCTACATTTTCAATGCTAAATAATGGTATAAAAGAACAGTCAGCAATAGGTTGGAGTGTAGATGCATTATGCCATCACACATTAAGGTGTATTTACAGAGATTTATTGTTTCAAAATTCATTTGTAGTGCACACTAAACTAACAGCTGTCCTTTTTACGAATTAAATTAAAAATACTGGAGTAAAATAATGCATGTTTTGAGGAGGCTAATAATGTTTTGAAGGTGACATAGACCGGAAGCTCCAATTAACGCTGCGTTTGTGTGTGTATCTGCGTCATTACCTCGTTTATGAAACCCTAAAGTTTCAGAACAAACAGTTCAGCCACTGCTGAGAAAATAGTGTTGTATTGTTTTCCTGGGCTCTGCGAAGCGGATCGACACTTCTTTAATTTGATGTCGTCATCAGAAATCCTCACCACCGTAGCGCCTCCCGGTGCGGGCACTAGTCCGGGCACATCCGGTTGCGTACATTCAACCGCAGAAGAAGAAGAACTACTCTCGTTGTAGCTGCTGAGATGCAGAGCATCCACCGTGCCAGAGGGGGAGCTGTGTATCTGAGAGCTGGCTTATCTATTACGTCACTTCCAGGTACCTGGCCAATCACAGGACAGTAGGAAAGCTCTCGTTGGCTGGCCAATCACAGCAACTGTTTGGTCTGAAACAGCGCGGCTGACGACAGCGTCAGTGAGGAGATATTTTGATCGGCTCGTTTGCAGCGATTAGGAGGTTTTTAATCATGAAAACAAGTTAATATATGTAAGTAGACCTCCATAACTAACATATATGTGTGATACAAGCATTCTATGTCGCCTTTAAGGGGATCATAACAATAGCTGTACATCTAGTTTGCCCTGATTATCTGTAGAATAACCCTAGTGGGTCATAACGTTTTGTATTTTATTTTTTTATATAATATTTTGTTTGTTTTTATCTTTATTATTATCCTGCGTTTTTTCACCTTATCCAGTTGAACTGGAAAGATATACAGTTTTTTTTTTTTTAAATCTCTTCAATTAAACACATGGATACACATAAACATATTTACATTGTATACATAAAATAAAGACCCAAGAAATAAACATCGGGAACGAAAAATACGTGCTTCCGGTATGCTCGCTTTTATTTTGAAAAGCTTCCGGTCCTGACAGTAGAGGAGACCTCCCAGTGCAGGTCTGCAACGAAAGGTCCTGACAGTGCAGGTCTGCAGCCAGACCCCTCTCAAAAGTTCACAGTAAAAGCACTTCATCCGACTGCATTAAGCACTTATAGTACTTGTAGTACTTATAGTACTTAAAGCTACTAAATCAAGTCATTATTTTGATGATAATATGAATATATGACATTATTATTTCACTTTTAATCCAAATGATCATTTACAATCGTTCATTTAATCTCATTTAACATTGTGTTCGCGTTTGACGGGACTTTATGTTTCGGTTTGGACGCTTGAGTAGAATTGACATAAAGAAGAAAACATGACGTCACATTTAGGAAAAACAAAAGACGACTGACTGGAGTTATGACAGGCTGGAAGTTTCCATTCTAATCTGTCAGGATTAAGCAGTACATATACTTCATGACTGTACTTAAGTACACATTCCACGTATTTGTACTGCAACTTTGTTATTTCCAGCAACTTTGACTACATTTTATATCAGAAATGATTTTTGATAATCAAGTAGAGTAAATGTCAAACTTTAAGACTTTTACTCAAGTCTCACTTTAAGGTACTTGACTCACACGCACTAAATCATCATATATCATCATATATCATCATATATTATCATCATATATATTATCATCATAATCACGTCAACACTCACCAGTCTGTCCTCGTGCTGCGCAGTTCAAATGGCGACTGAAGCAAAGTCACAGAATAGTTACTTTCACTTTCTCTTACAGGAAATGAGTCGAGCAGGAAATAAAGAGGCAGCGCGAGAGTTCTACATCTATGTTTGTGGACTTGAATTTATTATTTACACTTATTGTTCCTAACAGTATGATCATAAGTCTGCGGGTTTTCTGGCCTGAATTGATTTGAATATTTTCTGATCGTTCTATGAATATCATATATTTAATAGAATGATAACAGTGAATTGAACACATACTACTCTAAGGTGTAAAATAGTATCAGACAAAAAACATCCAACATAATGAATGAAATATCATTGAAATAAGAGGAACATTCAATCAATAAATCCCTTCAATGTAACTGGGATTAAAGGCTTTAATGAACAAAAGGTGTTTAGAACACTTGTAATCATTGGTAGCAACTATAGGTGAGAAGAAAAGTGCAATTATTGGTGTTTGAACATCGTTGGTTTGAAATAAGTGAGCAAAGATGCTTCAGAAACGTTCCATTCCAATCAACTCTGCGTCCTATTTTGATTCACTTGGCTCCAGCGTCTGCTCAACAACTATCACTGTCAGTGGGTCAAAACAGCAGAAAACCCGCGCACCACCGCCACCGTGTGGCAGACATGTGAAGTGCGAGTAACACGACAAAACAAACAGGCAAACATGTTGATACCATGGATGTATTAGAACAACTGGATAGAGCTCCGCCCCTTTGCCTCCGTTCATTCCTATGGAGTTCTTTTGGATTGTTTTTTGAATGATTTATTGAACAAAATAATGTAGAAACAACAAGGCTCACATCTTTGTTTCAACCTTTCAAAGGAGCAGGTGCACAGGAAGAACGCAGAAGAGAAACATTTGCATGATCAAATACAGACAAATCAAACAAGATCAAAAACTAAAGAAAAAGTGAGCTAAGGCTTTTGTTTTTAGATCCTATTTTTCAAATAAAGTGAAAAGTGTCATTGCATTTTTACCTTTCATCATGTTAAAGAAACTGGTTATGAAACACAATAAATCGAAGTTTCACGTTCATATATTTCCATGTGTTCCAAGTATTAATATATTGTTTAGCATTATTGACCATAACAAGAGCATAAATCATGTCCTCTTTAGAGAAGGGCTGGAGTCGGATCTCTGTGTGCAGCCAGTCACGTGTGCTTCAGAGGACACACAATGAAAGCTTTCAATATCATCACAAAATACACATTTATTTGTTTCCAAAGCAAATCTCTGCCGTAACATTTCACTGGACACAGGTTACACAACATTTAACATTTTCAAATGGACTTCTTTTGCTTTTGGATTTATGGGAAATTGGAAATATTGAGATCACAAAGAATATATAATATCTTTGGAGAAGATTTGTTTGATGCACTTTTGAAAAGACAATAAAGGGTGTGTGACGTTTTATTAGGAATTTGAATGCTCTCAAAGTTACAGCTTCCAACTAGGAGATGTGGAACATTAGGAGTGATGTGAGTCGAGTTTGAAATAATCCCTTGAATTCAATTCAAAGTAGGATTAGGGATGGCTTTCATTATGGATGCAAAGGAATTACGATTAACGACTAGATGATATTTAAGGCAAAAATGTTCATGTGTCATCACACACTAAATGAATTAAAGAGCAAATACCTTTATCCATGCAGTTCTTGTTATACAGCGACTTGTTTTTAATTGTAATGTATCTATTTGTTACGAGGGGTGAAATTATGATTGTACAAAAGTTTCCAATATAAAAGGACTTGCTGGTGAAACAGGGATCATTTAACAGGACGTTTCTGAATATTGAAATCACACTTTCATAAAAAGTGCCTCCATATGATACCAGAAGCTCTTATTGTGAAGGAAGGATTTGAACCCGTTCATGTTCAGTGTTCCATTGATAAAATCTGTGTATTCTCTTAATAAAGTGCATCTTTTTCTTCCAAATATAATCCAAATGAATTTGGTTGACCTTCTGAATGGCTCTGTTAGGGAAGGCCAAAGAATACGCTGGATAGAAACATCTCCATATGCTTTCAATCTTAGTAAGAAAGACTCCACCTAGTAAACTGATGTCTCTCAATAACCAGGAGTTCAGTTTAGTTTGACTGATTGAGTTATTACACTCCACACATAGATACATGTATCCCTAAGTATTGAACAGCTGATTTGATAGGAATGTTTTCTGTTTCTGCTTCTGTTAAATCACTCTGATGAATTTGTTCAAATCAAGTTTCAGCCTCGAGGCGTCGCATTATCTTGGGGACCTCAGTTTCACAGAGACGGTCGTATCGTCTGCGCGCTGGCTAACAACAACAACAGGTATCCCAAGAACATTTAAAGGAGCAATGTGTGAATTTTTAATAAAAATAGAGAGAGCATTTCTGTGGCAATGATAAAGAGAAGCGGAGAGACGGGGCAGCTTTGTTTGACCCCACGTTTGATAGCAGATCTCGGTGATGTACCTCCTGGTAACCAAATAGAGCTGTTTGCATTATCATAAAGAGACTCAGTAGTGGCTCCAAATTTATTCCCAAAGCCTAAAAGTTTGAAGCACTGAAAGATAAAGTGATGCTCAATTGAGTTTAAAAAGCTTTATAAAAGTCAAGAAACAAAATGAAGCCGTCGTGTTCTACTAAAGGATTATAATCTAGGAGATGGATCACCAAACGGATGTTGTTGTGAATGGATCCATCTTTCATAAATCCAGATTGGGAGTCACTTATAATTTTGTCTAGGTTACTTTTGAATCTATTGGCATGCACAAGCGTTACAATCTTATAATCAGTGTTTAATAACGTGATGGGTCTAAGATTATCCAAAATGTTGAAGTTTTTGAGTAAGTCCCAACAAATGAGGTGTAAGGCCATCACAGCCAGGAGATTTATTTAAAGACAAGCTCAAAAATATTAACATCAGCTTCACAGAACTTTGCAAACTCCTCATCTGTACAGAGGATAAGATCTTTGATATGGTGAAAAAAGGAGTCTGAATCTGCTGCAGAGTGTCATTTAGTGTCAAAGGAAGTTATTTCCTTAGTAATCAAGTCTGGATCTGGACATAGTGTGATGGAAATGATGTACTTCATGTACTTCATGAAGAGAAATGTTCAATGGAACTGTTTGATGTGACTTGTGACCTGTAACCCTTTGTACTGTTTTAGGACACATGTAATATATACTCAATGTTATCACTTGCTACAATGTGAGTGATTCCTTTAAGTACAGAATGGCAGGGTGATAACATACCATCAGAGACAGATAAATACCATGTGTTTCTTCCAAGACAGTGAGTCTTCACTTTGTAACAGGCCTGTGTGTTGCTTTGTGAATGCTCCTCTTGTACAAGATTAAACCCTCGTTTGGATTTTGAGCTGACTCCCATCTCCTTCCTCCAGTTCTAAATGATTGCAGAATTATTTGAACAAAACTTTTGGTGCCCAACGTGGGGCCCCAATATCTGTCTCTCTCTTCACATTGGCGGACCTGAAGACCTTGCAAGGCGGTGTCACTCCGGCAGTTTGCCCCGCCCCCTCCTCTGCCGGCCTGCCGGCCTGATTGCAAACACCTGCAGACAATCAAGCCATGTGCACCTTAAAAACTCTCTGCTTCTTTGTTTCAGTGCCAGTGTGTCATCGCCAATGCCTGATTACCCGAGCTCCTCGTCACAGCCACAGCATTCTCAAGTTTCTGATCCTCTTTGTGAACGACGTTTTATTTGTAAGTTTTTCTTATCACAGCCTGATAGCTGACTCCTTAGTTCAGATTTATAGCCCTTTTATTTTTCCTCCTTGGGAGAGATTTTTTGTTGGTTAATTTTCACAGCCTCTTTAGGAATTCCAATCATTAGGATTGTGACTTACCTTTAACTATTTAGATCCAATCATTTAGATTGCGTTTTGATTTCTTAGTTAGTTAAGGATCGCCAATCATTAGGATTGTGCTTAGAGATTGTTTTCTTTTTGAAGTGCTTAGAGCACTTTCCTCCGTTTGGAGAGTTTTCTGTTTAAGTTTTTTAGGATAACCATAGTTTAAGTTTGTTTCCTCTTCGGAGTGATTTTTGGTTCCACGTTTATAGTTCCGCAACGTCTCTCTTGTAGAGCGTTGCGCTCGCAAATTGCTTTAGGTTTTCATAGCCACGCTGTTGTTTTTCCTCAGCAAAGAGGACCTGCCTTGAGAATTGTTAAGAGTGTCAATAAAGACTATTAAAAGACCTCTGCGTCTGAGTCCTCGCTGTTCCGTCTTGTCAGCGGAGAGGAAAAAAATCCTCTTACAAAGACCTCCACCACAGGGCTCTTAAAGCTCCGTTTGGTCAGGGAGGCCAGGTCCCCTGAAGAGCGGGACAGTGACGGGGCTAACCATGGAGGGGAGACGGAGTCAGGGACTCAAATCATCAAAAGGGTAAGAAACAACCATTTGGACTTGGGAGAGCAGGACTCTCTTAGATTTAGGGCAGGGACGTAAAAGTAAACTGTCTTTGGAAGGACAAGGTTTAAACTAATCCCTCAGGGCTGAGAAAACAAAAAGACGTCAGGGTCAGGGACTCATAGGAAAGAGTCAGGGACTCATAAGAAAAAGAAATGGAAAGACCGGTAAAATAAATGAAATGAAAAAAAAAACAACGATAAAATAAAAATACAATAAAATTGAAGGAGAAAAAATTCAATCGTAAAGTCGTTATAAATGTTGTTGTGAACCTGACGAGGTTCAATATGAAGGAATGGGCCAGAAAGCATTAGATAATGTAAGATATATATATATATATACAAAGAATATGGTGGTGGGGGCACCGGCACCCGCCATCAGCCGGCTTGTTGTTTTTAAAGAAATTTAGGTATTTTCCCTTGCAGCCATATCAGTCTGAAAACTACATTCGGTCATTGTCGTTACTCTACACAGCAAGAGCCGGTTAGCGTAACTGCTAGCAAAGATGGCGGACACCGTGTTTACATTCTGGGAATGAAGTCTCCTCCCCCTATGGGTGAGTCTAAAAAGTGCGGAACTGGCGTTGTACTTTTCAAACTTTGAACGACGAAGGGCAAAATTGGAAAGGGAAAAACAGATTTTTTACAACACAGTAGAAAACTGAGGGAGGGAGGCAAATTTGTAAAGAAAATACGACGGCTATTCTAGAATACAAAGCCACATGCAAATGGGTGGAGTATTCCTTTAAGTACATGAAGAGCAGTAAATGGCAAAGGTTCAGTCAAGTTTGAAATAAGAAGTCTAGTTTAGTTTAGTTTAGTTTAGTTTAATAAGACATGTTCAAGTGTGTTTTGCTAAACAGGGTTTAATAATATTAAAATGTTGGACTAAAGGGACAGTTACTTATCACCGAGTGCCTAGTATAAGGGACTACCCCCATAAAGTGTGAAGCATGTCAACATAAGTTAAGAGTGGTTGACATCTCTTTTTGGAGCTCGTTTTTGTCCTTGAGTTTGTTATTATTCTGTTTTCTTTTTTGTGGCCTGAGGGGGAGCTATTGTAATAAACCATTCCAGTTTAAAAATGCAGAGTACAAGAATCATAAAGCTCACGTCATTAAATGTGAACGGATTGGGAAATCCAGTCAAAAGATGAAAAATGATGAATAAAGTAAAAAAGGAAAAACACAAATCAATTTCTTGAAAGAGACCCACCTCTCACAGACAGGACAGGAAAAACTTCAATGATTTGGGTTTAAAAATGAATTCTACAGCTCCCACTCCAACTCAAGGAAAAGAGGAGTTGCTATTTTAATATCGAACACGATCACATTTGAATACCATAAAGAAATAATAGATCAAGAAGGTAGAATTGACCAGTGGAATATTACTTTGGTAAACATTTATGCTCCACCTGAGAGTAATAAAAACCTTTTTAAATCCTTATTTGACCTCATTTGTCAAGAATGTGAGGGGATATATATCTGAATGTGATCATGAACATAGACCTTGATACAAACAGCAGGAAAAGGAGCAAACATCCAACTGCAAAGTTCATTCAAAATACTTGGGATCAAAGTGAGCTGTTTGATATCTGGAGGGATCTTCATCCTGTCACAACCGAACAAGGACTTGAACCCAATAGCACGACTCAGAGACAACTTCCAAAAATATTCCAATTTATTGGACAAAGTAACAAATAAAAATCACTCTCAAAGGGAGGAAAAGTATCAACAGAAAATCACTCTATCGAGGAATCACTAGATAAGCAAAAGGCCAAAGTAACAAATTATAATCACTCACTGGGAGGAGACAAAAGGTCTGGGCAAGGTGCCAAATCAAAATCACTCTTCACGAGGAAAAAACTCTGATGGCTCAAAAAGGGACAAAACAAAGTAGCAACTAACAAAAGCAAAAACCTTACAAACAATTGACGTGGCATGGATTGGCGTGGGTTCTCTGGCATGACAGACAAGACGAACTGACGCAGGGCAGAGGGAAGCACAGGCTATATGTAACTCAAAGTAAATGGGGAACAGGTGGAAACAATCAGGGCGGGGAAGATAATCAGACTGGCGGGAAAACTACAGGGGAAGGGCAAGTTATCTGAAACAAGAGGAAAGAGAGATGTCAAAATAAAACAGGAAGTCACAAAACAAACAGAAGGCAAAACTAAACATAACTTAACACAACTTTCTGGATATGACAGTACCCCCCCCTCTAGGGACGGCACCTGACGGCCCAGATAACTGAGGGTGGCGTCTGTAAAAGTCTGTGATGAGGTCAGGATCCACAATAAAGCTAGCAGGAACCCATGATCGTTCCTCTGGACCGTAGCCCTCCCAATCCACCAGGAACTGCCTGCCCCGGCCCCTGTTGCGCACAGCCAGCAGAGCCTTGACTGAGTAGACAGGGCCGCCGTCGACCATCTGGGGAGGTGGAGGGGGTGCGGCTGCGGGGACCATGAGGCTTTCCTTAACCGGTTTCACCCGGCTGACGTGGAAGGTGGGGTGGACTCTCATGGACCGGGGCAAACGCAGACGGACAGCGGAAGGGCCGATGACCTTGGACACTGGGAAAGGCCCCACGAACCGTGGAGCCAACTTCCTGGAGGCGACTTGGAGAGGCAAATCCCGCGTAGAGAGCCAGACCTTCTGGCCAGGCTTGTATACAGGAGCAGGTAGGCGCCTCCGATCAGCAGCCCTCTTCATGCGGTCCACACTGGGTAGGAGTGCCTTACGGGCGGCTGCCCAGATGCGGTGGCATCGCCGGACCATGGCATGGGCCGACGATCTCCTTTTCTGTCTCGGAGAAGACAGGGGGCTGGTAGCCGAAGACGCACTGGAATGGAGACATGCCAGTTGCCGAGGTGAGAAGAGAGTTGTGGGCATATTCCACCCACACCAGCTTCTTGCTCCAGGAAGCCGGATTCTGCGACACCAGGCATCGAAGACAGGTCTCTAACTCCTGGTTGAGACGTTCCGTCTGGCCGTTGGCTTCTGGGTGATAACCAGAGGTGAGGCTGACGGTGGCTCCGATGAGCTTGCAGAACTCTTTCCAGAACCTGGATATGAACTGGGGCCCCCGGTCTGAAACAATGTCTTTGGGAAAACCATGAATACGAAATACTTGAGTCATCATAATCTCTGCCGTTCTTTTGGCAGATGGAAGCTTGGGTAATGCTATGAAATGAGTCATTTTAGAAAACCTGTCTACCACTGTGAGCACAGTGGTGTTTCCTTCAGAGACCGGGAGCCCCGTGACGAAGTCGAGTGAGATCTCAGCCCATGGACGAGTGGGAACAGGGAGTGGCTGCAGCAACCCCATCTGCGCTCTGGAGGAGGTCTTGTTGCGGGCACAGATGGAACACGCCTCCACATACTCCCGAACCTCCCTCTCCATGGAGGGCCACCAAAACCTCTGGGAAATGACGTACATGGTCCTCTTAACTCCTGGATGGCAGGTGAGCAGTCCGGTGTGAGCCCAATGGATCACCTGTGGACGCATAACAACAGGGACAAACAAGCGATTCTCCGGACAACCACTAGGTGTCGGATTCTCACCATTAGCCTGCTTCACCTGAGATTCTATCTGCCAACTCACCGCTCCTACCACACGGTTCAGTGGTAGGATGGGCTCCGGTTCCTTGGCAGTAGGCTCGGGGTCAAACAGACGGGACAAGGCATCGGGCTTGGTGTTCTGGGACCCCGGCCTATAAGACAAAACAAAGTTAAATCTGTTAAAAAAAAATGTCAATCTGGCTTGGCGAGAGTTCAGTCTCTTTGCTTTGCGAATATATTCCAGATTCTTATGATCTGTCCATACAATGAATGGGTGCTGTGCGCCCTCTAACCAATGTCTCCACTCTTCCAAAGCTTTTTTCACTGCTAATAACTCACGGTTCCCAACATCGTAGTTTCTCTCTGCCGGCGAGAGTTTATGAGACAGGAAGGCGCAGGGATGAAGCTTGTTGTCCTTCTCAGAGTGCTGGGAGAGTACTGCCCCCACTCCATTATTGGAGGCATCCACCTCCACCACAAACTGCCGGCTGGGATCAGGAACTGTGAGAATGGGGGCAGTAGTGAATCGCACTTTGAGCTGCTGGAAGGCCTCCTCAGCTTGAGGGGACCACAAAAAGGGAGACTGAGGAGAGTGCATGTAGAGGTGCAGCTGTGGCACTGAAGTTTCGGATAAACCTCCTGTAAAAGTTAGCAAATCCTAAGAATTGTTGAACCTTTTTGCGGCTATCAGGTGTTGGCCACTGAGCCACAGCGCTAACTTTAGCCGGATCCATTTGCACCTTTCCAGGGGCTATGATAAAGCCAAGGAAAGATACAGTGTCGGCATGGAATTCGCTCTTTTCTGTCTTGACATATAATTGGTTCTCCAGCAGTCGCTGGAGAACCTGCCGTACATGATGCACATGAGAGTCTAAATCTGGGGAGAAGATCAATATGTCATCTAAATACACGAACACAAAGTGGTTCAGGAAGTCTCTCAGTACATCGTTGATCATTGCTTGGAAGACAGCAGGAGCATTGGTCAACCCAAACGGCATGACTAGGTACTCGTAATGACCACTAGGAGTGTTAAAGCCTGTTTTCCATTCATCCCCCTCTCTGATCCTAACCAGATGATAGGCGTTTCTGAGGTCTAATTTAGTGAAAACCTTAGCTTGCTGAAGCTGATCAAAAGCTGATGACATTAGTGGCAGAGGGTACCGATTCTTAACAGTTATGTCATTAAGTGGTGCATAGTCTATACATGGTCGAAGTGTCCCATCTTTCTTTCCCACAAAAAAGAACCCTGCCCCCGCTGGAGATGAAGAGGGGCGGATAAGACCAGCCTTTAACGAGGACTCAATATACTCGGTCATAGCCTTCTTTTCGGGGCCAGAGATGGAATATAGTCTACCCTTAGGAATAGGGGACCCCGGGATCAAATCAATGGGGCAATCATAAGGCCTGTGGGGAGGAAGGGAGGTTGCCTTCTTTTTACTAAATACCTCACTCAACTCGTGGTAACATCTTGGGACTGAAGTCAGGTCAGGAGTTTCAGAGTCTGTGACATGAACAGAGGCAATGTTATCACTAGTTTTCACATTATGACAAGACTTTAAACACTTGGTTTTACATTCTTCTGCCCAGTTCAAGACCCTCCCAGTACTCCAGTGAATGTGCGGGTTATGTTTCTTCAGCCAGGGAAAACCCAAAATGAGAGGATACTGGGCAGAGTTATATAAATGAAATTGCATAAGTTCATAGTGGTTATCAATGATAACTGTGAGCAGTTCAGTCTTGTGCGTCACTCGAAAAATCAGACTGCCATCGAGAGCGCTGGCCTCTATAGGCTGAGATAATTGTTCTGTTTTTAGCTTGAGTCTCATGGCAAAATCCCAGTCCATGAGACTTTCATCAGCCCCCGAGTCAATGAGAGTCTCCAAACTAAGTGTGGTGTTGTGATGCCTCACCTTAGTCTGGGTGAAAGCTCGAGGAGGGAATTCCGTGGAGGAGAAACGTCTCCCCAGTACCCCCCTGTTGACTGGTGAGCCTGTGCCTTTTGTCGGACACGCTGCTAGCAGATGCCCTTGCTGTCCGCAATAGAAGCACCTGCCTTCCTGCAGGCGACGACGGCGCTCCTCTGTGGACAGTTTGGTTCGCCCCAACTGCATGGGCTCCTCCACCTCCTCGGATGGCCTCTCCCTCCGGGTAATGGGTGATGGAGCACGTGAGGAGCTCCGCCAACTGGGTGTAGTGACAGCAGCGCGACCCTGATGACGACCAGCTGCAGAGGCCATTCGGCTTCGTTGTAGCTCCTGTAAGCGGTTGCCTGTTCTTATGGCCAGAGTCATTACTGAGTCTAGATCAGAAGGCAAATCTAGGGGCACTAACAAGTCTTGAATTTGATCTGAAAGTCCCTTGAGAAAAACATCATACAGGGCCGTGGCATTCCATCCGCTATCCGTGGCTAGGGTGCGAAAGCGGATAGCATAGTCACAAACAGAGTCTCTATTTTGTTTGATGTTGCTCAACTCACGTGCTTTCTCTTGGTCGGATGAGAGGGGATCGAAAGCCTTCCGCAGAGCCTGTTTAAACTCCTTGAGGGATCCGCAGATCATTGAATCCCGAGACCATTCAGCCGTAGCCCATGCCCTCGCCCTCCCGGTGAGGTGGGAGATCATGAATGCCACCTTCGATCGTTCCGTAGGAAAGGCTGAGGGCAAGTGTTCATAATGCATATCACAGTCCACAATAAACGCCCGACATCCTCCTGACTCACCAGAAAACTTTTCTGGGGGGGAAAGGCGAAGAGTCGTGGCATGGGGAGCTGAGATCAATGAAGCTCTGGTATCCGCCGGAGATGGTGTGGTCATGGTGTCTGAGGGAGAGGGATCCCTTGTGAGATGAGCAAGGACTTGATGTACTTGGTTTGCCAGGAGGTTAACTTGGGCTGTCATAGAGGCTTTGAACTCCTCCTGACTTTTAGCCATCCCCTTCACACCACTGTGCAGAGAGGCCATGTGCTCCTCCTGCTGAGTCAGGCGGGTGTTCTGGGAGCGAACGGCCGCTGTCAGTTGTTCTGAGTCGGCTGGGTTCATGCTGGTCAGTTCGTAATGTCACAACCGAACAAGGACTTGAACCCAATAGCACGACTCAGAGACAACTTCCAAAAATATTCCAATTTATTGGACAAAGTAACAAATAAAAATCACTCTCAAAGGGAGGAAAAGTATCAACAGAAAATCACTCTATCGAGGAATCACTAGATAAGCAAAAGGCCAAAGTAACAAATTATAATCACTCACTGGGAGGAGACAAAAGGTCTGGGCAAGGTGCCAAATCAAAATCACTCTTCACGAGGAAAAAACTCTGATGGCTCAAAAAGGGACAAAACAAAGTAGCAACTAACAAAAGCAAAAACCTTACAAACAATTGACGTGGCATGGATTGGCGTGGGTTCTCTGGCATGACAGACAAGACGAACTGACGCAGGGCAGAGGGAAGCACAGGCTATATGTAACTCAAAGTAAATGGGGAACAGGTGGAAACAATCAGGGCGGGGAAGATAATCAGACTGGCGGGAAAACTACAGGGGAAGGGCAAGTTATCTGAAACAAGAGGAAAGAGAGATGTCAAAATAAAACAGGAAGTCACAAAACAAATAGAAGGCAAAACTAAACATAACTTAACACAACTTTCTGGATATGACACATCCTAACCAAAGAGATGTGTCGGACCACAAAGCAGTTTATTTCAAAATCATCTTGAAATGCAGGCAAAGAGAAACCTTACGGAGAATGAACAAAGGATTGCTTAACAACAAATCATTGGTGGAACAAATAAAACTAGAAAGTCAAAACTATTTGCGAGATAACGATAATCAGGAAACTAATCCAATGATAGTATGGGATGCATTAAAAACGGCCGTAAGGGGGAAAGTTATTAGTATTTCAAGTAAGCTCAAAAAACTCAAAGAAAAACACTTTAAGGAATTGAAAGAAAAACTAGAAATACTTTAATCAAACTACGTTTAACACGTTGTTGTTGTTGTTCCTAATAATATGATCGTGAGTCTGCAGGTTTTCTGGCCTGACTTTATTTTCATATTTTAGGATTATTATATTTACCATAAATTGTAATTATAACAATAAGCTTTATCTGTAAACCACCTACAAAAACAGTTAGAAATTTGAACTTTGACATTTAAACCAAAATACAAAGCATAGCAAAGAGACCAAAAATCATATTCAATGGAATTGTTTTTTTAATCATCATCAAAGTACTTAATGTTATTATTATTATTATTATTATTTTCTTGGACAATAATATATATAATCCCTGAGTCATGTGACAGTGATTATCATACAGTTTATCAGTGAATGGAAGAAAACAACATCCTTCCTTTTTTCTTCAAGAATTGATATCTTTATTGAATCTTTATAATACAAAACAATAACAACATGCAAACAGAGTCATTAATACATTCAGACACATTAGTTAAGACCAGAGCCAGGGGCAGATTCTAATAAATACATTAAAAATAGAGCATAAGTGAATAGTTTTAGCAGCTTTCTTCTTTTTGTACTGTGTACTGTTCAGTTTCCTTACCAAAAGCAATAAAAGAAGGTTCAGAGTGTGGTTTTTAGTCAGGCTTCCTTCTTCTTACGAATGATAGGTGATGAGTTCATGGTGTAGAAAGAACCCCTCTGACACAAGACTCGTAGCCAACAAAAGGGATTTGATTTGGTTAAGTCAAGCGTCAGACCAAGCTCTGCAGCAGCTTGGGAGAACGTTCCTGCCGAATCTCTGAACAATTGTGCCTGCATAGGAGCAGGTCCATACTTTGAAGGGTTTCTCTAACATTCTCCTCCTACACAACATATGATCGTAAATGTTAGAGAATCAACAACAGGTTTGACCTCGGGACCCCTTATTTCCAAATATAGGAAGTATCTGCGTTTCTTCAAAAAGCCTTTTCTAGGACTGGCCCAGGATTGGCCCATAAATGTGTCGTAAAAACTGTCCTGGGTCATGCTCGTGACCCCCATGAGGAATTTCCTGGTTACTTTTCAACTGCAATGGAATGCACATCTTTAACTTATTCGAGACAGAATGTAGCTGTGTTAATGTGTTCATCTACATCAGATACTTCATTCCCCCCTCCAAAATAATGCAAAATAATGAATACAGCTCCTTTTAGTAGCGTTGATGTAATCACGCTTGCCTGCTTGCTTCAACAAAATTCCCTTCATTCAGTCTTATATTTAAATTCAAGAAACTTCATTTAAATACTTACACTAATTGAGTAGTTTACTATGTGATGTCCTATTCTTTTAACTATTTTAGACTAGGTAAACTAATCACCTATCTTAATCAGACCAAATGTGGCTACACTTAGCCACATCCGTCGATTTCCTTCCAGCCACACTCCTTTAAAACAAATACTCTTCACGTGTGGGTGTAAGGGAACCCAGGATCAGCTGTTATCTCCCAATCAGAAAAACCACCCCTCCTAAAAGGTGGGACAAAGACTAGGAGACCTCTTCTAAAATAAAATTGGAGAAACTCCCATCCTTGAGCCAATCAGGACAAGAAGTCTCCATTACAATTAACAATTACCATTCACCTTCTCATTTTATGACCCTTTTTGCCAATTGGTCATGTAACACTTTCTCTATCAATGTTATCAAACAGTAATATTGGTGTACAACAAAATATTTCAAACCATTGTCAGAGATCACAAAAACATAACAACATAAGAAATACAGATTTCTGTATAGAAACCCATTCACAAACATATCACCCAATATGTTATTCAGATGTTAAAACTTCAGTAGCGTTGCCTTCTAATGCGATGTAATATAATATCCATGGTACTTTGCATCAGTGTATCCTGTTGTTGTACTGTTTTCCAGCCGTCGCTCCCTTATACTTGCAGATGTTCCTACAAAAAACATCCAAAGCAGTTTGTTGGAATGAAAACAGCTCTCTTGTGCTCTCAGAGACCATGTCCAAGTTGTCAAACCCGCTCCAGTGTTGCTTTAATATTGCCTTGATTTTGTCCAACACTTGTGTGCACTGGCTCAGTGGACACGACGCCACGCTTCTGTAGCCTGGATTGCTGATGATGTTGGTCTCATCGCAGTATATTGGCTCATTCAACTTCTCTTTGGACCCCCTTCAGGTGCACAGGGTCACAGGCAGCATCAGTCACTCAAGAAAGGCTCCCACCATCTTTTCTGAAAGTAAACAGACCTACAGACAAGCCTATGGAGGGCAGCCAACTAATGTGGGTTATTTGATCCAAACAATGCAGTTGTGGGTCCCTACAGCAGCAGTATTAGCATACGTCGACCACTTCATGCAGCATTAACACTGGTGTGAATTAGCATGCCGTGACTCATAATTGCAAGCGGCCAAACATACGCTCAATTTAGTGTAGTGTTAGTACACATTTCATTGAACTTAATTCTTAGCATTGCATTAAATCTCTTAAACCAGACCTTGGCTTTGAATATGATATGATATGATGATGTGATACTTTCACATGCTGTTTGCTTCTTAGTTACCTTTGGATATTCAATACATGTCAAATACAAATACACAAATGGAACTGAAATATGGAAAATCCATCCATGGATTTTCTACTGCTCCATTCTCCATATGGCGATTGCAGAGATGCTGTGCTAATCTCAGACATAAGGCAATAGGCACACTCTGGACAGTCAGTCCATCACAGGATCACATATAGACAAACAACAATTCACTCTCATACTCACACATATGGTCAATTTAGAAGGTCCAATTGACCTAATTCCCAACTGGGATTACATTTAGTTTAAATAATATTCAATTCAAATTCAGTTCAAATCCAGCAGTCAATTCAAATGATTTTTTCAAATTCCAAAAACATCTTTCATCAACCGTTTCTGCTCCAAGGTTGTCCGATGGTACTACTTTAATCCAATGACCGAAATGGTTCAACACTATCACTATGTATTGCTTTATTATTTCTAATGCCTACATGGTTCATCATTAAATATCCAAACCGTCCATCTGAGAATGAGATTCTCAGTGTAGTATTAAACTACTCTGCATACAAATTTATGTTATCGTTCCAAAACTGTTCCAAAATGTATTTCCATCATTCCCCCCTCGCACAGATTTGAACTGTGCCAATCCTAAACTAGATGAATCAACGATAAGTCACATTGAACTTAATTCCAACATGCTAATTTATCACTCCACCATCATACTTCACACACTGTTGTGCAGGGGAACAACATACATATTGCAATAGGAGTTAACACTTCAATCAATTGCTCTTTTGAGATCCAATAATCTTTTATCATTGATTTATAGTCTTCATTGTGAACTCACTACTTTCCTGAACCAATAGATGTTCACATTGGATTGTATCATAGTTTAATAATGAAAATGAAATCCAAATCATGAAACACCAACATACATCTCCAGTAGAGACAAAATATAATGGTATACTTTTTCATAACACAGTTCTTCCCAATTGATGAATGGAACTTTGGGCAGAAGCCAAATTTGGCCTTTTTGGTCGTCACTTTTCAAAAGTTCCCCCCTTATAGAAATATTATGCTCACAAATGTACTAACACCTTCACCTTGACCAGGCTGAGCTCCACAACCACGTTGCACTTAACCAGGGTCAGCTTGTTAACTTGTGCAGTGTTCCACAATGTGTCCAGTTTCACCACATCCACAGCACACATGTGGTGTGGCAGCATCCTTGAAGTCATTGTTCATTGCTGTGAGTGACACTGTCAACATCACTGTTCATCACTGGAACTTGTCTTCGATCTTGCATTTATTTTCAATGTCCAAAGCTGTAACTGTGCCAGCTTTCTTGTCACAGGCTCATTTTGTATCTCCAAATCTTTTCAGCACCTCTTGGTCTATTGTAGTGGGAGATTCACATTGTACTGCTCTCCACATCATCCCTTGAGAAGCCTTGAACTTAGTCTCATCTGCCATGGGATTCAACTCCAGCCTTTCCCTCTGGAGTGCAGTAGGTTCTCTACTGCTGCTGTTCCAAGACCTGGGGTCTCCAAGTGTCAAGATTGTCTCCCACTGTTTTCTCTTCATATGCTCTCATCCACTCACTAGCCCCCTCATGAATGTCCAGCAGTCAGGACATCAGCCTCCCAAGGTCAAGTGTATGGTACCTAACGACCCTGAGTACCTTTGAATTCAAATAGTATACTGACCAAGAGAAAGTCTATCTGGTGGGTGTATGTTGGGCCTGTATATTAGATCATAACCTGTCTTTTAAGAAACATATTATTACAAATTCCAATTTCTTTTCTTTTGTTGTTTTCTGTTTTCTGCTTTTTGCCTTTTCTTTTGTTGATCTGTAATTTGGATGTCCTCACTCCACACATTTGGCCATGCATTCTAATCCTGTATCTCCCATTTCACTGATATCTTTTGAATGCCCTTCATGAGGTCAGGATGTTTGATGTTTGATGTATGACTCTCGCCACTCATCTACTGTGACACTCTAATGTCTTTTTTCAACTCCAACATCCAAGACATCCACCAGCAACTGTCCTCTTCCACTAACACCACTCCATCTTACCCTATTCCTGCTGTCCCCCACTACTTGATCCCCTTCCAACCGCTCTTGTTAAATATTGTCTGCTTTCCCTGTTTCAATTCAATTCAATTCAATTCAATTCAATTCAATTCAATTCAATTCAATTTTATTTTATTTTATTTTATTTGTATAGCACCAAATCATAACATACATGATCTCAGGTCTGTACATAGACAACATCAAGGAGAGCAGAGAAACACAACAGTTCACACAATGAGCAAACACTAGGCATCAGTGGAGAGAAAACAGAAGAAGAAATCTGTGACAGAACCAGACTCAGAGATGTGCAGTCATCTGCCTCGACGGTTGGGGTGAAAGGAAAATGAGGGACAGAGGAGAGGTGGGGGACAGAAAGGGGGGAGAGAAAGGACAAGAGGGAGATGAGGTAGAGACAGAAGAGAGAGAGAGACCAGGAGCAGATACACAACAACTGTATCAAGTTTATACAGGACAGTTAGAGTCAGTGATGACATGTTTATAGAACTACAATGTCATTTATATAAGCAGCAGCAAAGATTGTTGATAAAATGGTTTTACTGATATCAACTTTAATTATAGCATGTCCCATCTTCCCTTAAAACTGCTGCAATAACTCTTCTTCAAGTAATGAAGAAACCTGGCTCAGACCCCACCAACCTGAATTACTTCCACCCCACCTCCAACCTTTCATCTCCAAAATCCCACAAAACAACAGTTGCAGCCCAGGTCCACCTTCATCTCACCAACAATAATCTCTACGGACAGTTCCAATCTGGCTGCAGACCCTCCCACAGCCCTCGTCCTTCTGGACTCGTCACCATCCTCATCCTCCTTGATCTCACTGCAGCATTTGACACCGTCTCCCACCCCCACCCCCATTCTCCTGGACAGACTTCCTTCACCCGGTTTCTCTGGCACCTGTCTCACCTGGTTCAATTCCTATCTTTTCGACCGCTTCCATTTTATTAAATACCAAGCACTAGAGATCCCAATGCTCCCTGTTCACATGTGGTGTTCCCCAGGGCTCTGTCCTGGGGCCCCTCCTATTCATAATCTATCTCCTTTCCCTCTGCCATATTTTCAGAAAACTTAACATCTCCTTCCACTGCTTTGAAGATGACACCCAACTCTATGTCTCCACCAGGCCCTCCAAGCTCTCTTGTTGTTTTTAAGTTTTTAACATTTGAACTTTGAATATTGTATTTATCACTGCCTGTATTCTACACTCTAAAAAGAAATTTTTTTTTGGTAATGTAGTAGCTTTCAAGAAAGACAGTTCAACCACTGCTTTTGCAATTAACTTCTTTTTTTATTATTTTGAACTAAACTTGAGATTGCAAAATAAGAAAACAAACTCAAATTTCAACTTCTCCTCAGTGACAAAAGCATTATGTAATCCTGATGTGTTATGTATTCCTTAAACATCTTAAATAAGTGTGACCACCTCAAAACCGCTGTCTCCATGGATACGTACTGTAACAGCAAAAGCCATGTTACGGCAAGAGACTGACTGCAAGTGACTAAAAGCTGCATAGCAACACAAGTATAATCGTCACAAGTAAGCCCACATCATTCATTTCAAAAACACACACAAAAATATTCTCTTTGGGCTCAAATATGGACATATTTCTTTAAACAAGACCTTTGTTTTGTCCACTGTCACGACAGGATTGAACAGCAGAACATTAACTAACCTGACAGAAACATTCTCATTTTTTTGGTTGTTTCATCTGAAGAAAATGATGGATCTGAGATTTTTAGAAAATAGTGTTTTTCAGACCCATGACTTTAGCACTGCATGTCAGCCCATCCACGCCAAGGAACAACTTTTGAAGAACTTCAAAAGTCTATTTAAGTTTCTTGCAGTAGCTGATGTTGAGGGCATAAATGATGCCCATCAACAAGGCACAGGACCTTGGAATATCCTTCTCAACCAAACATTTGGTTCCTTCCACGACAATCGTTGTCATCCAGTGATCTGATCCAGGGTTAGACCTGTCTCCAACGATGGCAATTTTCATCACGTGACTTTCAAAGCTGGTCTCGAACTCTTAATTGTCCTTGTAAAGCAAAAAAAAGAGGGAATTATAGTCTTCCAGTTTGTGATCTGACACTTGCTGAGCTTCATGAGAGTGCTGTCTTGACAGATGTGATCTAAGGCTACCCCATGTTTTAAATGAACAAAAACAGTCTTGGTGAATACATGGCAGACGTTCCCCACCGTGACCATGACGTAACCTGTAGTGCCGTAGCAACCCACTTTGTGTGGAGGTTTCAAATGTACACAGTTTGCACTCAAAACCCATCTTTGAAGACAATGGGACATTTTACAAAGTGTAAATCTGATTAGATTGTCCAAAGTCTTTTACGATGACATCATTACAGTCACATGGCTCTTACAAACACATGACTCAAATCTCGTTCTCCAGATTTTAAACAGGCAGACAAAATAAAAGAAATAGTTTGCTTACCTCTTTGATTCCTCTCACAGAAACATCAAACCACACTTTGGAACAACACAGCTATATACATGTGAACGAACAATTATTATTATTATAATTCTTATTATTATTTTTAATTGTGGCTGTGACATGTAGCTGGCGGCCGCATGCAATGAGCTACATGTGAATAATCCTTTTCCCAACAGCTCTCTCTTGCTGGGCACACAGGCTTTATCTGAATGAAAGTCAGTGAAACAAATGTAAACCCAATACTTCAGTAGAACTATTAGAATTCAATTTGACTCACCATGAAATGTTGCTTTTATCAAGGTTGTTCAGCCTCCTAACAACCGTCTCTACTCAGAACTAGTCCAGGCACGTTGTGTGGGTAGGAGAGGGAACTTCAACTTGTCAAGTCAATGTTGAGATAAAAATTAAGTTATTAAACTAAGTTTTTTAAGTTACAACAACTTGAATTTTGTTTTAAACCCACAAACAATGAAATTTGAGTATAAATGATATACAAAATTAATTTGATCTAATTACCAACATTATTATTTGATCACAACTTAAAAAAATAAAGTTTGCAACTTAGAAGGTTTATCTAAATTAACTAATTACAATTTTTAACTTGCGTCCATGTATTAAATCAAGTGGTGTTAACAGTTACTTTTTAGAGTGTATTTACTTTTATTGTATTTACTGCTCTTTTAATCATGTATTGTAAGGTGCCCTTAAAGCAAATGAATTATTATTATTATTATTATTATTATAGCGGTGTGAAGACAACAAACATCAACATCAACACAACAGATAACAATAGAGGACATTGAGCATTTATCGTCTTCTTTTATCGTCTATTTAGATTTTCTTTGACTTCCATGGGATATTTACACCGATCACAGTGGAGTGATGTTTTCCTGTGACTGTGGGTGGAACCTGTCGAGCTCCACCCTGACCTTACTGTACCATTTAACTTCAGTATTACAAAGAAGGGAACGGCATGGCTGATTATGTTGCTACTATCTCTCATGGAAACACAGTTAGGGACCAGCCATCATTCCCAAACACTGCCAGCCCCCCCTCCTTTCCTCTTCTCCTGGTTCTCTGAAAAAAACATGCAATCTGGGGATGAGGTCAATTGGTCATTCTATAGGTGTGAATGTAAGAGTGAATGGTTGTTTTTCTCCATGTGTGACCTGCGATGGACTGGCGAACTGTCCAAGGTTGTACCCCGCCTATTGCCACAGCACCTGTGACCCTCCTGTGGAGGATGGATGGATTCAACATGGCCTTAAATGAAAAATGCATTTAAACTTAATGCTTGTGAGGGTTAAACAGCAGAGCACTGCTGCGTCCCTCTGTGCACTGCATCTGCTCAATTCTATCATTTCTCCCTAAACACTTGGTCACCTGTGCAGACAACATCTCTGCATCTTTGGCTCACAGCTTACTGGACACAGATCCTCGCGCTCACTGGAAAGTATCATTGTTACGTCCCGGCTCGTCAGAAGGGAAGCAACATGAATCACCAAGATGTCATATGGTTAAATAAAATCATTTATTTTACAAATAATCTGACAAAGAAAAAGAAACAGATGCTGTTCAAACAAAACAAAAGCAAATAAAAAAGGACTAAGTTAGCTATTAGTCAACTACAGAAATCAAACTGCACTTTTAAAATAACTAACCCTAGTGTCTCCAGACAAGAGTATAAACAGGTCTACAATGAAAAGGAGGAATCAGTTTTTGCAATCTAAGTACCGAAGCCCAGTTTGGAGCCAAAGACTTGGAACAAATGTCACTCAGCAAACTCACAAACAAGACAAACTGCTACTCAGCAGGAGGCGCTGTGACGCTCAGAGGCGCCCGGCATGGACTGGGAAAGCGCTTCTTGTCTTCTTCCATTGAGAGTTCTGCGGCCGCACCAATCACTGTCCAGTCCACCTGTGACTCCGCCCATCCGCTCCAATGGCAGGCGAGGGACCACGCAGACTAGTTTGCATACCTAACTCAAGGCTCATCAGGGAGGACGATGTAACAATCATTGTCTCTCTTGGATGTTTGCGTAACGTGGAAAGGTTATTATGGAATTATTGATCAATCATGGCAACAGTTCTTGCTGTTTTAACCAAACACTGGCTTCAGTTACTGTAAAACAACAGAAGCAGATGTTGAAAAAGACAAAAACAAACTACTGTCCTCTGAGGGTTTACAGAGCTGAAATGAAGAGTCTTAAACATGTTTTTACCCAAATAACTCTCTCTGTGTCCCTGTCTCGTGTGTGTGTACATGCTCAAAGCAGCACACACCCTCAGGACCACACACACACACACATACAAAGACATGTGAGCAATCATCCAGTTTCCATGTCCATAGCATTCGGAGTCCATTAACTTTGTCATTTGTGTAAATGCGTGTGTTTTTTTTTTTTTTTTTCCTCCCACAGCATGACCGGCTGTCACCATGGGCGGAGCCGCACAACTGGACAAAGACCAGTAAGTCCTCTGAAAAATCATTAGCATAACAATGTTCATGGGAAGTTTTTACGAGGAGCGCTGTCGTCGTGAGAGTTCCGCCCCGTCCACACGGGTGTTCCCGCGTTACACTCACTCATCCTGTGTTTCTGCTGCGTTCACTGATGACAAGAGAACACAGTCACAGTCAAGACAAATAATCACACACACACAACCCATCAAGGATCATTGGCTCAGCTTTTTTAGGTGTGGTTGTATGGGGCACTTTGACCTTTGACCTGCCAGTGTGAGACACACATGCCCACCCTGACTGACTGGTGATGACACAAGAATGAAACAGTTCATACAATATCTCAACAATATGTTTCCTGCTGTATCTCAACATAAGACAGGAAACCAAAGTTTGTGTCACTTTTGAAATCATTCTCTCCATGTACCAAAGTCAGTAACGCTTTATTTTACAGCCCGCTAATTACCTGGTAAGAAACTAGATGGTAACAAAACATAGTTAATAGGAAAGTTCCAAAGTAACTTTATGTAATTACTAAGTTAGTACCTAGTAAGAACATGGAAACATACTCGGAAACCAGATGGTAATACAGTCTATGTATTAAAAAAGTACCCATACAGAACGGATAGTAAGTACTATGTTATTACTTAGTAAGTACATGAAAAACTACCAAGAAACTACATGTAATACAATCGATGTACTAAGAAAGTTCCCATACAGAAAGGATAGTAAGTACTATGTTATTACTTAGTAAGTACATGAAAAACTACCAAGAAACTACATGTAATACAATCGATGTACTAAGAAAGTACCCATACAGAAAGGATAGTAAGTACTATGTTATTACTTAGTAAGTACATGAAAAACTACCAAGAAACTACATGTAATACAATCGATGTACTAAGAAAGTTCCCATACAGAAAGGATAGTAAGTACTATGTTATTACTTAGTAAGTACATGAAAAACTACCAAGAAACTACATGTAATACAATCGATGTACTAAGAAAGTACCCATACAGAAAGGATAGTAAGTACTATGTTATTACTTAGTAAGTACATGAAAAACTACCAAGAAACTACATGTAATACAATCGATGTACTAAGAAAGTACCCATACAGAACGGATGTAAGTACTAAGTTATAACATACCAAGTACATGGAAACATACTAGAAAAGTAGATGGTATTTCAATATACATATCAACAAAGTAGCAGAAAGAAAGATTAAAGTACAAAGTAAGTACATGGAAACTGGAGTACTAGGAAATTAGATGGTAATACAATACACATATTAAGAAAGTATCAGATTCAAGGACAGTCAGTACTAAGTTATTACCTAGTAAGTACCTACAGTACATTGGTGAGTTCCAGTTACTTACCTTTAAATAGCATTTACTGCCAATCCAGAAGTATTGTGTTCTGGCTTAATGAACTGTCAAAGTAACATGTTCTTTCCCGGTACTTGAATATCACTGTTTGTGTAATGAACATGTACTTGGACTGTAAAATAAAGCAGTGCATATCTGCACCAAAGTCTCCAGAGAAAATCAGAGACGTGAGTGTTTCAAATCAAAACACTCAGTTTCTCTAAGGAGGCTTCAGTAGCATCATCTGCTGTTTCAGCCCAGTTCTTCCACAGTGATGACCTGCAGAGCCAGGCATTGAGACACCTACACAAGACAATCAATGACAGCGCATAAAGCCTCATATTCACTGTGATGTTCCCACTCTGGGAGGCGTTTTCAAAAATACCGCATGGATGGAACGGCACAAAAAGTGATGCATATTCACCTAAACCTGTTTCCTCTAAATCTAAATGGATTTAATTGTTCGGCATTTTTTTTCTGCCGTCCAAATTCACGTGACAACAGCCAACAGTCACTCATTACTGTGCTTTGTTGTAAGTTTAACTCTGTGAACATTCATCGACACATTTCACATGATTTTCTGTTAAAGAAGAAATCAAACTAACGATTGAGATCATTAGTTTCATACGCTCTCCTCAAATCAACCAGTGTCAGAGTGTTGGCTTCACATCCACTTTTCAATAAGGGACTACGGCCTTACTTTAGCAGCTTCTGCTAACTCCAGCTGTAACGTACACAGGTGATTACCAGGTGTTTCAGCCATGTTCTCTCTCTGGTTCTCAGTGCTGAAGTCAAAACAGGCTGCTGTAACAAACACGTGACTCTCAGCGAGCACAGACACATCTCTCAGCAGACTGTGTAAAAATGCTCGACTAAAGCCAGAGTACTGAGAGATTTCTGTGCTTTGGGAACATCTCTGACCTCTGCTAAAATAAACTGTCACTGAGAGTTTTACAATCATCTGTGGTAAACTATGCTTATACAAGCTGTTGATTCAATGACTGACACCCCCGACTCTGAGCACAGCGGCCCTGCTCCCATGTTGCAGTCCCCGAGGGTTTTTGGACATGTGAGAGCTCTTATCTCTTGCAGGTAGTGCATGACACTCGGGGCTATGAGGGCACACGTCCATGCCAAAGTGGCTTTCCCCCCCTTTTCCCGCCGCTCTGAATCTGCACACCAGTGTGTGTTCACAGGTTCTGACTGAACGAGTGGCATGCCTGTCTCGCATGGAGGAACTTCTGCGTGCCAGTTTCACGCTAAAGCCCATTCCCACGTCAGTCAGTAACAGCTAAGAACAAACAGCACAGGTGACGAGCGTCCATGTTACCAAACACGTACAGTATATCATCCAGCAGCCTCTGCTCACGTCAAACCTTGTCTCCACGCCTGGAATAATACTAAACAGAAACAAACATGAATACACCATCACTTTTGGGAAAAGACCAAATCCATGATCTCCTGCTGCAGGTCTGGCATCCAGGCCTGAGTCCAGCCAAGACAAGGAGCAAGGCTGTGACTTCCATGGACCACTGTCGTCATCAGGGAACTATATGTATCAAGTAACTGGCTCTTAGAGTATCTCACAGGAACTATAGACATTCACTCATTCATTCCTTCATTCCTTTTGTACCACTTTATCCTCCACATGAGGGTCGCTCTCAGCTGACATACGGTAAAAGGCAGCGTACAGCATGGACAGCAGACCAACAACCATTCACTGTCACACGAGAAATGTATAATACATCATTTCTAACTATCTGAGGTGCTACAGACGCACAAATACTTAGGAGCTAGAATAGATTCCACGTTGTCTTGGGAACTCAAACACAGATCTCCAGCATCTGTGTTTCATGTGGAAGTGAGACTCTTCCATCACTCCTTATTTGACAGTGTGTGTTATCGCTTGGTCGTTCTCTTTATCAGTGAACTACTAAAACTGCTAGATCAGGGCTCTCAAACTCCCGGCCCGGGGGCCACATCCGGCCCGCATCTTGACGTAAAGTAAAATGCAGTTTAGCCCTTCAAGTTTATTTTTATTTATTTGTTTTCCACAATTACGAGAACAATTTTGCGTGCAATTTAATATTTTATAATAATAAATACTGTAAATAAATCCAAAATGACTTCACGGGACGTGCTGACGACATGAAAGAGAAGCGCAGAAGAAGAAAAGGTAAATAGTAGGAGAAGAAGAAGAAGAAGCTCTCCAAACGTAGGCGAAATATTGTAATATTATCAAACAATATTTGAAAATAAACCCCGTTTTCAGAAATATTTGTGATTTTTTTTCTGATACTCGTCTCAAACACTCAAGTGGCCCCCCCACTGAGATGACAGTGCCAGCAGTGGCCCCCAGCTCATTTGAGTTTGAGAGCCCTGTGCTAGATCCTCAACATGTCCTGTAGTCTTGTGTCACAGGGAAGAGACAGACATATTTGATGTCTATGAGTCATCAGGCAGGCAGGTCATCAGGCAGGTCTGTGTGCACTGAAATAGAAAAAATCCGACTGGTCGTACCTGCTCCGGTGAACAGAGCTGAAGCGAAACTCGCCAAAGTTGGGATGATCCTATTTGTTCTTTGATCTCTTTCTATCCGTCCTTCTTCTTTTGCCCAGTTCCAGCAGTGAAAACAGCTGAAGCTTCACTTTTCATCCACAAACTGAATCAACACAGGACGCGTTTGTCTGCGTCTCGTGAGAGTTTGCTTGTTATTTGATCTTGTTGGACGTAGTAACCATGTGTTGTGTGTGCTGGAGTTTAACTCGCAGGAAGGCGTCACACAGCACATGTGGTTCCCCATCAGCGCTATAGACAATGCTCATATTTCTATTGTGTCAAGATCGTCGTTGGAAACATGGTTTTCTGCCCAAAATCACAGGAAAACCCTGAATATTTCCTTTTAGTGACTTAGAGCTTTAATTAACTTCACTTATTACTGACATTAACAACAGTCTATGAATGAGTAAGTGAATTGACCTGAATAACATGAATAATGTTTCATAATGTCACTTTACTACAGGCCTGTAGAGTATGGCCTCCCTGTCATGTCTGAGTCTACTATGGGTCAGAGAGCGCCACATGGTGGAGCACGTGGCGAGGAAGGTTTCTGGTTTGCATCCCGGTGCGGGATCCTGATCTGTGTGGTTTTCCCCTCAAAAACACTCTAAACCACATGTGTCAAACTGGTGGCCCGGGGGCCACATGTGGCCCTCCCATCGATTACATGCGGCCCGCCCACCACTGTGCGAGGTGATGGAATAGAGACAGAATATAAGACTCAATGTATTTTTATAATAGTAACAAGACATTGGGTTGTAATCATTGCTTTATTAAAAGTATTACACTCAACATGAAATGACATATATTTAAGCCGTTTTAATCACAATTATCCTCGTCATTATTTGCTAAATTTTCAATTGAATTCTCTGTTTTTGTGCATCATGAAAATGTTTTTATTGTGAATCATTTTATATCAAAACAAGCAATTCTGTCTAATATCATAATGAACATCTTATATCGTCAGCCCGTGGCCAAGTGGAAAGGGAACTTGGCTTGTAACTGGAGGGTCATCAGTTTAAGTGAGTGTGTGAGTGGTTGTTCCTCTCTGTATGCTGGTGACCTGTCCAAGGTGTGACCCCGCCTTTCGCCCGATGTCAGCTGGGATTGGTACCAGCAGCCCCATGAACGAATGAATGAACGAATGAATGAATGAATAATTAAGGAGATGAATCAGTCCTGCTTGTTCTTACAGAAGAACACAGCAGTTTCTTTGCCATTTGAAACAATGTTTTATGATCAATGCACACACTGTATAACACTGTTATTAGACGTGAAGAATCTGCCCATCATATTTACCACAGACTGCTGTGCTCCACCCCCTCACACACCCCCTCACACACACACACACACACACACACAGAGGAGTGCCTGTAATTAGGTGTGTTTAGTTTGAACAGCGTGCCAGCGTAGCCTCAGCCACAGTTCCCTGGAGACCATGCTGCCAATTTCACTGAGTCAACACATGTATCCATACAGTACCCAACGACTGGTGCTCAGAGTGAGTCACACACACACACACACACACACACACACAAATGTGCTGACACTCTCAGAGTATTAGCTCGTAGTTAGCGCCTCTTTCTGGAGGCCTCTCTGTGCACTCAATGCATTGTGGTACAGAAAGAGTGGTGACTTTAGAGTGGTAACATCATCGCTGTTGCCTGGTGCAGGATCCACTTTGTACATGTCTGTCGTGACCCATTACAGTTGCTAATGTTGCTAAAGTTATGACAAACGCTTAAATATGGACGTAGTTTCATTTAGTTTCCCGTGGACACATGGTGGAGCAGTGGCCAGCACTGTTGCCTTACAGCAAAAAAAACCTGGGTCTGTGATCCAGTCCGACTTAAGGCCTTTCTGTGTGGAGTTTGCATGTTCTCCCGTGTGTGTGTGTGTGTGTGTGTGTGTGTGTGTGTGTGTGTGTGTGTGTGTGTGTGTGTGTGGGTTTCCTTCCACAGTCCTAAACATGCAGAAGTGGACACTGGACACTGTTGTTTGTCTCCCTGTGATGGACTGCTGACCTGTGCAGGCTGTGACGGGCTCCCGCGGCCCCTGAGCCTCATGTAGACGACAAAGTGGTCGACAATGAATGAATGAATGAATGAATGAATGAAAATTAATTTTTGTTTTTAAGGCCATGTGATTTATTTATCACCATCAAACTTATAAGGTAATAAAAGGTAAAGACGTTTTTAATATTGCTAATATCATTAATATCATGATCATAAAGTCATATTATTAGGAACAATAACAACGTGTTAAAAGTGGTTTTATAACTCCACATTCTTTCACTCAACATGTATCTTCATGTCTAATTCATGTGTTCATCACTAACTTTAGGGTTACACATTGATGGAAAGCTTTAGGAATCTGTAAATAACTACTTGTTCCTGGTTTTCCATGGCTGACATTACACAGCTGAGGTGATTATGATCCTCATTCAACTTTCATCTACAGCTTGTCCTTTTCTGAGAGTCACACTGAATGAGATAATGAAGATGATAGTGATGATGATGATGATAAAGGATATCCTGTTCTCTAACTCTCCTCTCTTCACCCACCTCTCCTTCACTAACCTCCTTCCCTTCCCCCTCCTTTGTCTCCTCTCTCCTACTCCAACCGTCGGAGGCAGAGTCTGGTTCTGTCAGAGATTTCCTCTGTAATAATTGTAAGGTCTTGATCTTATCATATAAAATGCCTTAAGATAATGTCTAATGTAAAACTTGAGTTTCATTTAAAATGACATTTCTAAATGAGTGTGCACTTCACAGGACACATGGAAGGAGAATGTCTCTCTATTGATTAGTGTGTGTGTGTGTGTGTGTGTGTGTGATGGTGGAAGTACAAATGAAGTGCATCAGTAAAGCTGTTCTTCTTAAAGCAGCTGTTATGAGGCAGCGACGTCTGCTCTGTTTGTGGAACTTCGATGGCTGCGTTCTTCACTGCGCTGGTGTGTGTGTCAGAGGTCAATCTCCAGGTTATGTCATTTAACTTCTATCTGCGATCACAAATGATTCCTTGCTTGCTCGACATCAGCAGTAACAATGTGCATGTGTGCATGTGTTTGCAGGTGGGACACACTACACTCATTCATACAAGTCACCTGGTTGTCAAGTGTGTGTGTGTGTGTGTGTGTGTGTGTTTTCACAGCTGGCTCTAAGTAGCCGTCAAGGTCCCACAGAAACCATAACCCTTAAATTTGACCTGGCAAGCTACACACTGCAGCTCAAGTCATCTATGTTTCAGGAAACATAGTTACACACAGTTAAACATTATTATTATTATTATTATTATTATTAGTAGTAGTAGTAGTATTATCATCATTATTATTACCATTACCACTATTATTATTGTTATTATTTATTATTATTATTATTATTATTATTATTATTATAATTGTTATCATTATTCTTATTATTATTATCATTATTGTTATCATTATGATTATCATCATTCCATTCTTTGAGAGGTATAGTAACACTTAGCTCAGTTGTCAATAACCTGAAGACGTCTGCTGTATGTATTCATGTTTAAACAGGAAGAGACACCTTGCCCCTCGACAGTTTTGCATGGTCACATGTAGACATATGGTGGAGGTTGTCCATTAAAATCCTGAGGTAGAGGAACATTTCCTCAAGCCAAGGTTCAGAACATCACAATATCTAACAACTGTAGCTCGTTCACTGGTTACATCCAATATACTATATTATGTCTAACTGAATTAAATCACATTTTTAACTTGCAGTTGTAATGGACCCAAGTGCATTGTCTGTCTGCAATAAAAGAAACAAAGGTGCACAATGGTAAAGTCACATTTTCTGCTCATTTCTCACATTCAAAGACATCGAGAGTGCGTTACTCTGTCTTGAACACAGCTGTGACTGCAACCATGTTTGCAGGGAGATGACACAGCGTGATGGAAGTACTGCAGCAGGT
Source organism: Solea solea (assembly GCF_958295425.1). Taxonomy (NCBI): domain Eukaryota; kingdom Metazoa; phylum Chordata; class Actinopteri; order Pleuronectiformes; family Soleidae; genus Solea; species Solea solea. Next base: position 30,332,394 of record NC_081139.1, read on the forward strand.
GTTTGAAGTGCACATAGAGGAAACCTGACCGACGAGTACACATGGTGTTAGAATTACAAGTGGTCTAAACTTTAGACAGGTGAACAGGTATGAACCTCTCATAAAATGTGTGCTCTTATGTCTTTGACTTTTTATGTGAATCATTCAGATGAAACAAACAGACAAACAAACAAAGATTTTTTTTTATTTTCAAAAAGAATATTCATTTTCAAAGTTTTCAAAAGATAAATTGAAGCGACTCAAAGCGTTGAACTAGGGAGTGGTTGATGACTGAGCACACCACACCACACACTGCCCAAATGTGCCCAGCCATTGAAAAACCAGCAACAAGTAGGCGGCGGGGCATTTTGCGTTATTTACAGACCACGGAAGTGTGATTTCTAAGCTTTCCATCAATGTGTAACACATGTATATCTGAAAATACTTGAAGAAGATGTGGACATTTGGATGTAGGCACTCCTCAAGTGTGTGAGTTTAGGGAGAATTTTAGCCTCAAAGATGTTCACCTTCTGGGAGCCAAGAGACAGAATCATCACATTTACATAGTCCATCTCTTTCAGCCGCTAAATAATCTATCCATTTGTTGTTCATAGGCTCTGGAGAAAGTTTGCGACGATGAGGTCCATTCACACAACAAGCCATAAACATGTGTGTGTGTCTAACAAGCCTCTGTCTGCCTCTCTTGCACATATTGCAAGCACCCTCCGTGGGGTGAAGTAACAAAAAGCCTCTCTGTACAATAAACTGAGATGTGATTCTTAGAACCTTCACTGCGTCCGGCACCGATGAGTCGGGCTGCACCTGAACCCCGTGTGAGAGCGAGTCAGTGTCACTTTTATTTTCATTGAAACAGTTTTTCTCGTGGTCCCGTGTGTAAGAATTAGGGTTCTCGCACCTAATGGTTCTTTTTTTAATGGTCCAAACCTTCATCCACAATCTGCACTTGCCAAAGCAGTCTGAGGGAGGAATGTCCAACAACTGTGTGCATAGCATTTGTTGTTATAAAGTGGCTAAAAGCAGCGCACACAGGATAACAACAGCTGCATCTTCACCTGTAAATAATGGAGCAAAGTGTGCACACGTGGTTGGCTGGGTGTCATGTATACAGTCATGTGATCAGGGTACTGCCAGATGTTGTTCATCATAACTGAGGTATCGTGTGCACGTAAATGTAGTCAGTGTTTCATTTTTCATGGTTCACATTCATAAAGGCAAATCTCAAACGCACTATAAACTGTAAACAAACGTCATGTGATCTCGTTCTCCACAGGTAACATTCAGTTAGCACCAAGCACTGCCAAACTGTGGACAGGAGGGTCCTGAGCTCCACAGGTATTGACCTCATCTTACTGCCTGCAGGTGAGAAAAAGCAGCAGTTTTTTTAGCTCAGCTAAATATGCTAGCAGCAAGAGATGGGACCCAGACACAGAGTCAGCAGCTGTCTTCCCGATTCTCCCTTCTCCTCACCTGCGGATATAGATGTGAACACTGTAGCCATAAACACTACACTTGCATCAGTGACGTGGATAGAGTTCACATCAGTGACGTGGATAGAGTTCACATCAGTGACGTGGACAGAGTTCACATCAGTGACGTGGACAGAGTTCACATCAGTGACGTGGACAGAGTTCACATCAGTGACGTGGATAGAGTTCACATCAGTGACGTGGACAGAGTTCACATCAGTGACGTGGACAGAGTTCACATCAGTGACGTGGACAGAGTTCACATCAGTGACGTGGACAGAGTTCACATCAGTGATGTGGATAGAGTTCAAATCGCAGATGTGGATAGAGTTCACATCAGTGATGTGGATAGAGTTCAAATCAGTGATGTGGATAGAGTTCAAATCGCAGATGTGGATAGAGTTTACATCAGTGATGTGGATAGAGTTCAAATCAGTGATGTGGATAGAGTTCACATCAGTGATGTGGAAAGAGTTCAAATAGCAGATGTGGATAGAGTTCACATCAGTGATGTGGATAGAGTTCAAATCAGTGATGTGGATAGAGTTCACATCAGTGACGTGGATAGAGTTCACATCAGTGACGTGGATAGAGTTCACATCAGTGAAGTGGATAGAGTTCACATCAGTGACGTGGATAGAGTTCAAATCACAGACGTGGATAGAGTTCACATCAGTGACGTGGATAGAGTTCACATCAGTGAGGTGGATAGAGTTCACATCAGTGACGTGGATAGAGTTCAAAGAGTTCACAGATGTGGATAGACTTCACATCAGTGACATGGACAGAGTTCAAATCACAGATGTGGATAGACTTCACATCAGTGACGTGGAGAGAGTTCACATCAGTGACGTGGATAGAGTTCAAATCACAGATGTGGATAGACTTCACATCAGTGACGTGGATAGAGTTCACATCAGTGATGTGGATAGAGTTCAAATCACAGATGTGGATAGAGTTCACATCAGTGACGTGGATAGAGTTCAAATCACAGATGTGGATAGAGTTCACTTCAGTGACGTGGATAGAGTTCACATCAGTGATCAGTGATGTGGATAGAGTTCACATCACAGATGTGGATAGAGTTCACATCAGTGACGTGGATAGAGTTCAAATCACAGATGTGGATAGAGTTCACTTCAGTGACGTGGATAGAGTTCACATCAGTGATCAGTGATGTGGATAGAGTTCACATCAGTGACGTGGATAGAGTTCACATCAGTGACGTGGATAGAGTTCACATCAGTGACGTGGATAGTGTTCAAATCACAGATGTGGATAGACTTCACATCAGTGACATGGACAGAGTTCACATCAGTGACGTGGATAGAGTTCACATCAGTGATGTGGACAGAGTTCAAATCACAGATGTGGATAGAGTTCACATCAGTGACGTGGATAGAGTTCAAATCACAGATGTGGATAGAGTTCACATCAGTGACGTGGATAGAGTTCAAATCACAGATGTGGATAGAGTTCACATCAGTGACGTGGATAGAGTTCAAATCACAGATGTGGATAGAGTTCACATCAGTGACGTGGATAGAGTTCAAATCACAGATGTGGATAGAGTTCACTTCAGTGACGTGGATAGAGTTCACATGAGTGATGTGGACAGGCTGGTATGAACGCACCCTTAGTGACATCTAATGGTGAGAATGCAGATTGCAACAAACAAAGGACTTCTTCGCTCACCGCTCCCCTTCCCAAGCGTGTCAGGAACTCCAGTGGCCTCTGCATACAAGAAACACTCACACACAACTGTCCATTCTCCACTCACACTGCGGTTTCATGTACTAAACACACACTGGGCTGGTTTGTCCATTTGGGCTACTGTAGAAACACTGCTGTCAAAGACCCTCTCTTCAAGTACTTGTTAAGGTTTATTCTAAGGCGATGAAAACCAAATGACTTTTATATTAAAGCAATTATACACTTAAAGAGACATACGCATGGGTAGTTTATTCAGTTTCTGCCAATTAACCCACTGGACCTTTAAATAATCCCAGACTAAACTCTACAGAGAGCTCCTGTTCTCTTCAGTTGAGATTTTTACATGATTTATATAAATGTTGTGAATGTTCCTGACTTGCAATAATGCAGGTTTTGGCCAACAGTGGATGCATGTGTGGGTTTAGTATTGCATAAGGGGGGTTCCCATGTTCTCCAAAGAAAAGAGTGACTGTTGATTCTGTAACATTGTGACCACAGAGCTGCAGTGTGTCTGGAACATGTTGGGAAACACTCTGTCACTGAATGAGATCTTGTTGTGTATGAATGTGAGACAGAAAGTGTGTCTGGGTCCTCACAAGTGTGCAGTCCACGGAGGAGACCACTCTGTCGGCTAAGTACTGAGGAGACATGAGACGTCTACTCCACACAACTCACCACTTCTTCTTCTTCTGGCTGTAGAGCGAGAGGTTAATGCTGCCCTCCACAGTCTTCACCCCTAATCTGCCAAAACAGTTCAACATATCTGATCTAAAATATAATTCATTTTCCAACATACTTTTAGAAGCAATATTTTAAACTTTTTGTTTTTGTTTTTGTTTTGAGTAACCATGTTATAAATGGATATGCTCTTTCACCAGTGACAGAGACTTTCATCTTGGGAGAGATGACCGCAGTGTCAAAGAAACGCTGCTAAAGATGTCTTTTCATTGTTTAATGAAATGTGCTGTTTATTTTGAGATTCATCGAGTATTCTTTTGTTCATAAAATGTGGAAAAATGTCGATCAGTGTTTAATAAACCTGGAAATCATGATGTAAAATATCAAAATATTTGATTATCAAAATAGATGAATTTAGTCATAGATTAACAATCAAATAAGCCTAACATAACAGCCCTACTGGTTACCTACCAATGATTAATCATCCATTTTGGGGAAGCAATGTGTCACTAATATTACATGATAATAATAATAACTGTAAACTGTAAACAAAATAACACTGTAAGCTGGACACCAAGTCTACTCATAGCATTAAAGGCTATAAAGGCAATTCACACACACACACACACACACACACCTCCTCAATCTGTCCCTGCTTGGTCTCGTCTCTTTTCTCCTCCTCCCCCTCCTCCTCCTCCTCCGAATCCACCTGAATATTTACTTGCACATCAAAGCTGTGTTCCAGTCGAAGTGTAACTAAACCCTTAAACCCCATTGTTCAGGTGTAAACCAGTGTCTCTGGACCAGGGTATCTGGTTTATTTGCTGATCCAGTTCAGTTCCTCACTCAGCTCTCAGACCACTTCTTGGCATTTTTTTTTTTTTTTTAAATCAGGCATTTGGCAAAGTTAAGAGGGGGTTTACTTTACATTTAACCTGAGCAAGTAACTTCCTGTCTCAAACCCAAACCACAATGTAAACATGTATGCTTCCATCAAACCAAGCGTGTTTTAATGCATTGCTTTAATTCAGAAAAAAATTTATTGAAATGTATTGATTTATGAAAATGATAGATAGATATACTGTATATATATATATATATATATATATATATATATATATATATATATAGTGATCTGAACATAATTTAACATATTTTAATTAAATTAAAGTAATCAAATATTTAAACATAATGTGTAAACCAAAACAGGAACCAAAATGTCAGTCGGCAGGCCAGAGGAAGAGCGAGAGCATCTGTGGCAGGTCTGCTTAAATAGCCTCTTGAGCTGTTTGCAGGTGTACTGCATCACTCACTCAACCACGGCTCCACCCACCTGAAAGACAAGGCAGAAACAGCCCACAAGGGCAGCAAACATGACCAGCCCTGAATCCGTCACAATATACATATATTACATAATATATATATATATATATATATATATATATGTATATATGTATATATATATGTATATATATAGCTGCACACTCACTGGGGCTAACAGGCTGCACACTCACTGAAGCTAACGGGCTGCACACTCACTGAGGCTAACGGGCTGCATACTGTAACGTCGGCGCACACACAGTAGGCAGCAGACGTATCTCTTTTAACAAGAAGACTCTTTATTCAGTCATGAACACGGGTTGATGTTTCGGCCGCAACCCACGCCGCACAGAACATGAACACATTTCCATAAGTTCCTGATCACCACACAGACTCTGCGCATGCGCAAACATGGAATCACTCGTCAAAAAACCTTAAAGAAACAGTAACAGTTTTGTCAACACACACATTGAAAATGCAACTAACACATGCCTTTCAGGATTGTTACACAGCCCCCCCAACAGTTAGTTCCTCGTCCCAGAGGGAACAATAAAGTCCCTGAAGCGCGGGGGTAACTGACGCGGCCTCCTAGGCCGTCTAGGACTGGCAGAGGGGCCAGGGAACCCCATAGACTGGGGAGTTGGGCTACCCAGGGAGAAAGACGGTTCATCCTGTGGGCTCATGACCACAGGAGCAGGAGGGGGCGGTGGCCGTCCCTCTGAAAAGGCAGGAAGAGAATGTCCTCTGTATGGTGCCAGTCTGTCTCTATGCAGGACCACTCTTCTGCCTCTAGGTGGTAACTGCACACGGTAGACCACTTCCCCCACCCTCTCTAACACTCTGCAGGGCCCCACCCATTTACTGTCCAACTTGGGGCACCGTCCTTTTTTTCTTTTTGGGCTGTAAACCCACACCAGTTCACCAGCGCTAAAATGCCTCCCTTTTGTGGTGACATCATAGTTCCGCTTTTGACGCATACCTGCCTTTGCTAGCTGGTCTCTGGCAAAGATGTGCGCCGTCTCCAACCGGACCTGCAATTTCCTGGCGTAGTCCGGCCCCGGTGCTGCATCTGGTGTCTCCGGTGGTACCCCAAAGGCAAGCTCCGCAGGTGTCCGCAGCTCTCTGCCCAACATCAGCAGTGCAGGCGTGCAGGCGGTGGAGTCCTGTACAGCAGAGCGGTAGGCCAGCAGGATGAGGGGCAGGTGGACGTCCCAGTCGCGCTGGTGCTCGGCCGTCAGGATGGCTAGCTGCTCGCCCAGGGTCCGATTAAATCGCTCCACAAGGCCGTCGCTCTGGGGATGCAGTGGGGTGATGCGGGTTTTGTGCATGTCCAGGCGTTCGCACATGGCAGCAAACACACGAGACTCGAAATTTCTGCCCTGGTCACTGTGTATGGTACCTGCAGTGCCAATACCGGCTGAACATACCCTCCACCAAGGCGTCCGCCACCGTCTCCGCCTCCTGATCTGGAATGGCATAAGCTTCTGGCCACTTGGTGAAATAGTCCATTGCTGCTAAGACATAGCGGTTACCCGATCTGAGCAGGGAAAAGGGCCCATGATGTCCACAGCAACCCTTTCCATCGGTGCGCCTGCTGTTTGTTGCTGGAGCTGTGCACGTGACTGGTCCAGGGGCCCTTTGTGAGAGGAGCAGGCGTCGCATCTGCGGCAGAAGTCCTCCACATCCCTTCGCTGCAGGCCCCAGTAGTAACTCTGGCGCAGACGGTGGAGGGTCTTAGTAACACCGAAGTGTCCTGCACCTGCGCCCCCATGGCAACTCTCCAGTACAGCTGTCCTCAGCGCTCTTGGAACCACAACTTGCCACCTCTCCTCCCCCATGGAAGGGTCCCGCCACGCCCGCTGCAGCACGCCTTCTTTCAGCCAAAGTGCCTCAAACTTAGCCCACAGACCCTTAGCAGCGATGGAGAGCCCCGTGATGTCACCCCATGGTGGCCTCTGTCCGACCTCGAACCACTGTAACACCGGCTGTAGATCGGGGTCGTTCTCCTGCTGTGTCCTCCATTCTGGCGTGTCCACCACTTGCAGCATTCTGCATGAGAGCTGGGCTGGGTTTTCGGGCTGTGTGAGCTCATTTTCCCTCTCCTCTCGCTTCTCGCAGTAGCGACAGCCCTCTGTAAAGACATAAGCCACTGTAGGGCGGCGTGATCAGTCCGGACAACAAAGGGTGCCCCACACAGGTAATATTTAAAATGTCTCACAGCCGTCACAACAGCTAGGAGCTCCCGCCGTGTGACGCAGTAACGCCGCTCACTTTTGTTGAGTATCCGGCTGAAGTACGCCACCACCTTCTCTCCGTCCGGTCCCCCCTGCGATAGCACGGCTCCCAGACCAACATTACTGGCGTCCGTGTCCAGGACGAAAGGCAGGGCGGGGTCAGGTGGTACTAGAACAGGGGACTCAGTCAAGGCTCTCCGGAGGGTGTCAAATGCCTGCTGGCACTCTGGGCTCCAGCTGAACACACAGTCCTTCTGCAGTAGGCGAAAGAGTGGCGCCGCGATGGACGAAAACCCCCGCACGAACCTCCTGTAATAAGAAGCCAGACCCAGGAAGCTCTTCAGTTGGGTCTGGTCTGCGGGGGTGGGCCAGTCTCTGATGGCACTTATCTTCTCCTCCAGCGTGCCGATGCCCTCTTGGCCCAGTTTGTGACCCAGGAACTCTACCTCTCTCCGCAGGAAGTGACACTTGTCAGGATGCAGCTTCAAGCCTGCAGCTGCCACCCTACCCAGCACCTGTCGCAGGGAGTCGAGGGCCTCTTCAAATGATCTCCCGTGGACGAGGAGGTCGTCCAAGTAGACAAGGCACTGTTGACGTGGGACCCCAGCCAGCACACTGTCCATCAGTCTCACGAAGGTGGCTGGAGCATTACAGAGACCAAAACTCAGGACCCTGAATTGCCACAACCCCCTATTGGTGCAGAAAGCTGTCTTTGGCTTGGACTCTGGCGACAGCGGGACCTGCCAGTACCCACTCCGTAGGTCTAAAGTGGAGAACCAAGAGGACCCCGCCACCAAGTCGAGGGACTCATCAATTCTGGGTAGGGGGTAGGAGTCCTTTCTAGTGACCTTGTTAAGGGGTCTGTAGTCCACACAAAACCGCATCCGCGTACTGTTCTTTTTGGGGACCATCACCACCGCGGAGGCCCACGGACTATCAGAAGGCTCAATAATCCCTTCGTTCAGCATCTCTTCCAGTTCTCTGTCAGCAGCTTCCTGTCGGGCCAGGGGGAGGCGTCTTGGTCGCACCTTAACGGGTCGAGCCTCCCCAGTGTCTATAAAGTGTTCCACCATGTGCGTCAACCCCACCTCCCCATCTTTGAGGGCGAAAATGTCTCTAAATTCCAGCAGCACCTGCCACAGTTTATCTTGCTGTTGTTGAGTTAGCCCCTCACAGTTTTTAGCCCAGATGCACCTCACAGCAGCGACCCGCTCCTCTTCTCCCTCTGCAACTGGGAACTCAGCTGGAAGCTGCATGGTGGTATCTGCAGTGTTGGCTGCCGGTGCAGCTGTCCTCAAGTGCTCTGGAAGGGGAGTTAACTGTACACCATGCCCCCCTGGAAACGTTAGCGAGCCGGTCCCCAAGTCCAGGATGCCACCCACAGCGCGTAGGAAGTCCAGGCCGAGGATGCAGGCGTCCTGTACTTCAGCAACCCATGCAACAAAAGGAATAGTTAGGTCCCCCACCTTAAACTGGATCACACACCTCTCTTTAATTGGGGCCAGGTCACCGGTTACTGTCTTCAAGCGCACGGTCGTAGCCTCCACAGGAACCCCCACAGGAACAATGTCTGGTCGCACAAGCGTCGCATTAGATCCCGTGTCCACCAGGGCTGTACACGATGTACCTCCTACAGTCACCGGAACATGGCAAAAGTCCCCTACTTGAGTCCAGCCCACAGCGATGACTTGGCTTGGTGGAGGTGGTGACAGTGCAGGGGTAGTCCGGGCCCATGCGTTCCCACTTACACGGGCCCCCTGCCGTTTCCCTGCGCCGCGGCAACCCTGGGGCAGTCCCTGAGCAGATGTCCGGTCTGTCCACACCCCCAACAGTTCTGTGTGCGGCGCCGTGAACGTGCGTCTGGAGCTCTCACCTGCAGGGCAGCAGCTTGGATCGCCTCCTGCGGTTCCTCCGGGGCCCTAGACCCTATGCTGAGTGTTGTCAGAGCCCTTACGACAGGTGATCCCTCAGTCTCACCAAAATCCCTGTTCAGCATCTCCCGCTCAACAGCCAGCTCCAGTGCTTCATTCAGTGTGTTAGGACGAGCGAGCAGCGTGTGGACCCGGAGATCTTTAGGGTTGAGCGCCTGCAGGAACTGGTCTCTCGCGAGCTCTCGCTGCACCGCTGGTGGCATAGTCTCATATGCGCGCTTGCACATGTACTCAATATCGCTTGCAAGAATGCGGAGGGGCTCACCAGGCCGTCTGCGTCTGTTATGGAACTCAGAACGCAGCAATACAGGCTGTCCATACTGCCCAAAACGTCTCTGAAGTGCCCCTACCAGGGCACCGTAGTCGCCTCTCTCCTCCCGACTCAGCAGCAGCAAACATGAAGCAGCATCCTCCGTCAGGCACAGAGCAAGTTGCAGTGCTCTGTATTCATCAGTCCAGCCAACAGCATCAGCTAACAGCTCAAACTGAGCTATGAACACCTCCCACGCCGTTTTTCCATTAAACTTAGGTGTTTTAACGTTCACCGGAGCTCCGTGACACTGGGCGCCGTCATTTTTGTTTACATCACGTGGTGTCCCGGTCGCATCGCTTCCGGATTCATGGCGGGAAAAACTGTCTCCGTGCCTCGCCAAGCCTGGGGAAAATCCAGCCTCAGCTGCGAGCCGTAGTGCAGTCTCACTTATGCGGCGTGCGTGTTGACGCGTTCGCACATCCATGTCCTCCATGTCCTCCTCCTCCTTCTCTCCCTTCACTCTCGCGTACATACCGGCAGATGATAGCGGTCGTAGCTGTTAGTTGGTGCCGGTCCGAGTCACTTCTGACACCAATGTAACGTCGGCGCACACACAGTAGGCAGCAGACGTATCTCTTTTAACAAGAAGACTCTTTATTCAGTCATGAACACGGGTTGATGTTTCGGCCGCAACCCACGCTGCACAGAACATGAACACACTTCCATAAGTTCCTGATCACCACACAGACTCTGCGCATGTGCAAACATGGAATCACTCGTCAAAAAACCTTAAAGAAACAGTAACAGTTTTGTCAACACACACATTGAAAATGCAACTAACACATGCCTTTCAGGATTGTTACAATACTCACTGAAGCTAACGGGCTGCACACTCACTGAAGCTAACGGGCTGCACACTCACTCAGGCTAACGGGCTGCATACTCACTGAAGCTAACGGGCTGCACACTCACTGAAGCTAACGGGCTGCACACTCACTGGGGCTAACGGGGTGCATACTCACTGAAGCTAACGGGCTGCACACTCACTGAAGCTAACAGGCTGCACACTCACTGGGGCTAACGGGCTGCACACTCACTGAAGCTAACGGTCTGCACACTCACTGAGGCTAACGGGCTGCACACTCACTGAGGCTAACGGGCTGCACACTCACTGAAGCTAACGGTCTGCACACTCACTGAAGCTAACGGGCTGCACACTCACTGAGTCTAACGGGCTGCACACTCACTGAGGCTAACGGGCTGCACACTCACTGCTCTCCACAGGCCGTCCGTCTCAGACAGAAAACTGGGGGGGGTCCAAATTATACTTGGTGAAAGAAGAGAATGCTGCATTTGTTTCCTGCACTGTGTGTGTGTGTGTGAGAGAGTGTGGGTTGCCCACTGTGTGCCAGAGCATTCTCAGACTCTTCATTAGAATGAGTTTGATTTGCACACACACCAATTATTGATAGTGGCTTTGACTTCTGCATTTAACCCTTTCTTATTACACAAACCGGCGCAGGAGCAGTCCATGAGGACCAAAAGTGGTTAGGTATCTTGCTCAGTACCACCCCAGCCATGGACCTGTCCTGGGATTTGAACCGGCGACCATTCGATTACAAGCCCAGTTCCCTGTTGCTCTGT